>NC_089860.1:15216212-15366212 GCF_036373705.1 Amia ocellicauda
ATCTCACCAGCGATCATGGTGTTTTACAACAGAAAGACAAGTAGTAAACCACACATTTGACTCCATTTAGCATCTGTTGCACCCCCCCCACCCAGCCACCACCACCGCCCCCACCTAAGTGCTGTGTGTCTGAGCCGCTGGTGTCCCTGTTGCGACCCTGCCGCGCCGATCCCGATTTAGAATCAACATGATTCCAGCTCCATGCTGTATAACTCCACACTTATGAATTTACGACACTCAGAAGCATAGGGGACATTTATTCATAAAACACCCATAAATAATGCATCAGGGGCATGATTTGCCAGTGTGTGACAGTCAGGTCAGTCTGAGAATTATTTCTGGAGATAGAAACTGATGGAAGATGTGTCATCTCATAGGTGTTATATACACACACACACACACACACACACACACACAAACAGTTATATAACAGACATAAACACATTTTTGACATACATTGTATGTTCACATTACAACCCTTTTATGATCCTTTCAAATAGGGGGCTTTGTGCATCAAACGTCACTGTTCCACATGACATCAGAGCGCACATAAAACAATAACAGCACCGGGCTATTTTATGATTGTGAGGTTATTTTATCCTCCATTTAATTTCTGTTTTTTCTTAGATCTATATGAATCTCTTCACAAACTGGGGCAGCCATTCATCTAATGGTTGTACCCGTTTTAAACAAGTGCAGGTGTCTATTTTATTTATTCTCCATGTAAATAATATAAATTAGGATTGAATAGGAGTGAATACATGAAACAAACAAGCCAACAGATTACAACGCACTGTAAACACTCAAATCGCTGGCAAAGCATTTAGAGAGAGGCTTTTATCAAAACAGTAACACAACCGATTTCAAGAGCAAGTATGATTGTGCTCCATTATGTCTGATTTAATGTTCATGCTGATGGCTTTAATTATTTCTGTAGGAGGTGGAGTGATTGTAGACATGTCACCTGAAATGCTAAAGGTGAATGTTCCATTAACACTAAAGACATGTATCACTTTACATCTTGCCCACATGAGAGTACATTAAGAGACTGACACCGACTGACATTTGACATTTTTAAACCTATTTAACCTGTGTAACATTGGGTGGACCTGAATAAGGGCTATGCTAGGAAATACAAAATATGAATCTAATGCTGCAATCAGCTAAGGAGGTCAATTCAGAGGCACATTCTTTGCCATTCTGCTCTCGTGAATTCCTGTTGGTAGGGTTTAAGTGTGCGACTTATAGCAATAATTTCTTTAGTAAGAGTTATAGTAGATGTGGTCATGTGGTGGCGAGAGGGATATGTGTTTCTGTTAAGCACTACAATGTAAAATAAGTGGAAATCCAATAAGCGTGCAATATTCCCACTGCGGCTCAGATAGAAGGCCTGTCACTGAAGCTCTTATTGATTCTGAATACACTGCATGTAATGGGCCTCCCTTAATTAGCTGCTAAATGCCACAAGCAAATAAGGCAAAGTAATGCTTAGAGACCTCCGGCCCAAAAGGATAGCATATTCTTGAATATTTGTCAGAAAGGGTTCACGTCTATACAATGCCTATGGAACTGGTTTCACAGATATTGTTAAATAACACAACAGGTGAATTATTATTTTTATATAGTAATGCACGCAACATTTGCATACAAAACCTTTTGACAGAAACCTGTATATGCTCACCTACGGTTCCTATATATAGATAGATAGATAGAACTAGAGAGAGGGAATAGAAACAATTAAAATATACTAAAAATACTGTTAAGTGCTAGCAAATTAATCCATTGCTATCCATTTCATTGTCACAATTGCTGACATGCAATCTTCTTTTTAAAACAACTGACAAATCTCAATTAATATATATAATTAACGCCCCCTTTCTAAACTGTCTAACATAAATGTTACAACTAACACTATTAAGCTACTTGCAATACAGATTTTTTTCCCACTGATTAAAGAGCATAGTGAATACTTTTGATTTTATATTGCTTCAGTCTCTGCATAGCAAGTCTTAAATCATTTTAAACGCAAGGGCAGGCACTGACCAAACACCTTCATTTAAGGCTCTTTATTTATTTTTTGCATAGTTCTTTATTTTGGTGCAGATTTTCTGTTTACAAACACATTTGCACCAACTTCAAAACCATTTCAATGTTTTAATAGCTAGGTGACTAGGCACAAATCGCTCAATCAGAAAAAGCGCCTTCTTCCATATTTTTCATTAATTATGAAAATCCATTCTGGGCATGGCTATCCAGATGCCTATTGGCAATTGGAGTTCTAATAAATGTTCAAAGCTATAGTGCCAGCTATACTTTAATACATGCACATGGGAGCTCTCCATCTGCCTATCCTTAATGCATATCAAAGTGAACACTACGAGAGTCCAATTTGTATTTTTATTGAATAAAAAAAAGACAAAGGGCAATGGTGTCTATTGATTACCTGTTTATCAACATAGCAAAATAAATACATATTTAATTGGATCCACTGCGATGCTGAAAACACACATTTTAAATTAAGTAGAGTGAAGCAGAGTGCTGAAAATTACATTAAAGCATGACCTTTAAATCTATAAACAGGTGATGTTGCAAAAGAACAGTTGACCATTTCTGGCAAACAGAGGAGGTGTCGTTTGGTTATCTGTGCTTGTACTGTTTGGGGGTGGCAGTTCTAATGATGCAAAATTCCTCGCCACCCTCCCACCAACCTCCCAACATATTATGGTATGTTGACTTGAATGAATAATGAAGAAGAATGAATAAGTAAGAACCACTAGAAAGTCAGTATTCTTTTTCTTCACTGGTACATGGGGAACATGTTTTGTTATACCAACACAATGGAAGACAAAAACAAGACAAGAAAACTATAGCATCATTTAGTGAGGTGTCACTATGAAAAGATATGCCATTTCAAACATATTTACATAGTTCTGCCATTTAAAAACCTCTATAAATACATTCCAACAACTTGTCAAATATAAAAAAATCAATGCTCAACAAGATGAGAAAATACATAATTGAAAAAAAGAGTCTAGTTTAATGAGGAACAGTTAATAAACAAAATTAATCAGACTGTTTCAGATGTAGATTGTAAGCACAATAAAATGTTAAATATTGGCAATACTTCTGCAAGTTTGTTACACTCTTGTTGTGGTGGTTGATGTATGGCCCCTCACAATAACATTCAATCAATTATGGCAGTGCACTCCTGTCCAAAATGTCATTATTGAGATATTTCAAAAGAAAGAGGAGGGTCTGGCGTAAACTATGAGCAACTTCAGACACACCCAGACTCTCACACTGGAGGAGTCAGAACTCCACAGTATGTGGGTATACATCCCATATATCTTATTCATCACATCAGTCTCTGGATATGTACAGGTGATGTATGTTGAGAAATATAAAGACAATGGGTATAATCTTTTGACTGTCTAAGTTTATGCTCCTCCTGTCTTAAATAAATTTACTTAACTGAAATCGTTAGTTTTTCTCTAGGCTGAATCAGCGTAATTGATAAGTAATTATAGTTTAATGAACACTAATCAATACACTAAATTAATCACAAAATAACACTGCTTTAAAGGTGGGGTGTGAATACTTTCAACTACAACTGTGTGTGTGTGTCCTTTCTATGGAGGAAACTAAGCACAATAAGCACTTATCTACCACCACAGATTCCATTTGTGCATACACCATACCATCAATTTCTCAAATGTTTTTAATACGGATTGCAACTGAATATTTAATGCGTTATAGGCAGAACTAGCAAGGTAAAACAAAGATTTCATGCAGTGCATTGTACCATAGGATGAGCACCGTCTCCAAAGTTAACTGCATTATTCTGTTCTCAGGAGCTTTAAACTCTTAAGCATTTTCTAGCTATTGTTTTTTTTTTGTTTTTTTTTTCAAGAAAATGCAGTTTAATTGAATTTTTATGTAAGCAGAAGGGGGATTCTGGGAGAAGCTCATCCCAACAAAACTCTCACAGTTATCAAGCCAGTAAGCTTTAAGAATCACCCATTACTTCCTAATATGCAGAGGTGTTCATTCACATCATGGGGGCTGGGAAAAGGTAGTTTGATGTCTTGAAAGATCATCATGTAACAGAACTATAAATAAAAGCCAGAACAAGGCATTCTCATCATGGATGAAAACATTTTAAGCTTTTTTCCTTTTCTTTCTAAACTGTACAGCTCACATGGTGATTATTAATGTCAGACACTTCGAGATGTCTTCTTTTATTAATCCTGTAAACTGTGAACACAAAGCATAATTTATCAAAAAACATGAATCTTGTTGATTTAAAAATATTATAATGAAAGAAGTAATAATGTACTTTAGAATCCAGCTGGGGATCGGCTCCTCAGGTAGCTGTTTCTTGTTTGATGACAAAATCCTCTGCAGGTTCTTGAAATAACATCTCTTCTACTTTTGTATATGAATATTTTGCTAATGGATCTGGATCAAGACTTCTTTTGTGTTTTTTAATGGACTCATTTTATATTTCCAAAATAGTAAAGATAATTTTCTTTAGTGCCATCTTATTAACAAAAATTATCAGTTTAACTTGGGATCCATACAATAGCTTCCTTTGTCCATCTGTGATCTGTTTTTCTTGCAACATGTCCGACCCATTGCCATTTTAACGTTCTCACTCTTCCAATGGTGTCACATGTTTGTGTTTGTGCTTGGATCCATGTATTTGCTTTTCTGTAATATTTTTGCATTTAGTGACCAGGTTTCACAGCCGTAAGTGAGCACTGGTAGTATGCATTGATCAAATAGTTTTCTCTTGAGGCAAAAGGGTAGATTTCCTTTCCACAGCATGCCGCTTCTCCCACATGCTTATTTTTGATGTCTTTCATATTATCTCCTTCTGCCTTTATTTGTTGTCCAAAGTAGATGTAACTATTGACTTCTGTTGATCTACTCTTATTGTCTTAGCTGTAAAATAAAGCTGTTAATTATGATATATGAATAAATAAAATACCATCCCACTCCTTGTATATACCATACTAAATATACACAAAATATAAGCCCCCTTTCTTTCAAATGAAAACAACTTATTTATGTTTTGTATTTTTCCAATTTTGCAAAAAAGGAAATAAATATACATTTGTTTGCTTAGATTGCCCATATATGAAGACTTTAATAAAATAATCCAAGACATACAGTTACAGGATAAAAGACAGAAAGGAAAAAAAAAGATGAAACAAAACTTGTTTATAAGCTATTCACTGTGGGGTGTTGACAATGTGTGTCAGATGGAAAACTGCGGCACGGCATGTTGTCCACCATTGAACGTACTTCACAGAGAGCTGGTTATGTCATAATGTAAAATATTTATGATAGGTCTTGTCTACACTATCGAAAGTGCTCCAGTAAATAGAGGCTGGCTGTCACCCAATTTGAATAAACTATTGGATATGCAGACCTACGGTGCTCACGTACATTTAATTGCTAATTGTATTAAAACTCTTGTCTGAACATCCTACTTGTTGTTGCTGACTTCCAAGGCTTGGGAAATCGTTCTCTCTCATTCCACAAACGCCTGTGAGAGATCATGTTCAGGATCATAGGATTCTGTAAAAGCAATTATAATATTTTTAAATTTAGCGTCAATTACCAGCAACATCTTTTTTTGTTTACAGTTTAGTTGCAGTCCTGGGACCAGCGATGCTATTAACTTATTAAACATTTATAAACATGTTGATAACTCAGAATGGGCCTGGATTGTTGCTAGATGTGCCCTCAGTGCAGCCCAGAAAAATAATGTGTTAGAAATGTCTGATAGTCACTGATTGTAATAGGAGGTTAGCAGGTTCTTTCTTTCAATAGACATCGTTAATACCTTTGGGACTGAAGTGATGCCTTGACAAATTATATCAATTAACAGAGCCTATTAATTCCAGGAATTTGACAACTAATTATAGGATATACTTTAACTGATGGAATAAACTGATGCCTACATCCTACGCTTAATAGGGGTGGTTTTAATAAATACATTTGGTAGTCATTCTTTGCTGTTACAGTTTTACAGTATTACACTGGATTATTTTCCTTGGGTATAGACATGTAAAGTTAATCTGACTGGTCAAGCTGCAAGCCATCCCTCAATCAACCAAAAAAAGTGGATACTGTGGAAGGGACAAATTCAAAAGCAATATAAGAGGAAATGGTTTGAGGTCATGTTCAAGATTACCTACCTTGTCATTGTCGTTATTTATCAATGATCAAATTATCTAGCTATTCAAGTTTACCATTTGGTGACCTTTAATGCATGATAAACATGCTTTAAGTCTTTTTGACTTATTTTAATAGGTGTGAAGTGAGTGCCCTGCCTGTACCAGCTCACTGAATGATTGGTGGTTTTGTGACAAGAAGTAGTGTTCACAGGTGTTCAGCTCAGCCCAATCAACATCAACTCATATGAGGCTTGAGATATGGTCACTCCCTGTCATCCCACAACCAAGGGGTACAATCCACTGCATTACTCAACCTTTTTATATATATTTGTTTATAGTCTTACTTATTTATCTACGGTGGCCCTGAAGTACAAACAACAAAAACAAAATGAGCTGCTGAAAAACAAATGTATATTTCCTGAAAAACAAATTTATAGTGTTTTTTAATCAAACCTAACATTTTCAGTTTTCTGGAGTTTGTCTTCCATAGACTATCCTGAGAGGTTTTACCTTTGAAACAGGAATACTGCATCTGTACTTTCCCATTCATTATTGAAGTGAGCTATTTTTATTTTCTTCATTAAAATTCAATTCAGCTTTATTTTTTCATTGAACTGGGCAGAAGAAATGGATGTGTGAGGCAACAGATTTCACAAAGCAGCAGAAAACTAATTGTTAAAACTTACACCAAGTTAATTCTCAATGTGTCAGGGATTTTGGTACATGAAAATAATAAATTGTTAGATACAAAATGTAATGAGATGTGTATTTTTGGCAGATGCAATGTGAAATTAAGAAAAAGGATTGGAAGAGTATATTAGCTTTTGAATACAACACTATTTAACAATTCCTTTATGACCAAGTTATACAATGTCTAACCATATGTGTGTTATTTAACATGAAAACAGAGAAAGGAAACTGAAAGGCAATGAAATTAAACAAGTGTAGAGTTGTCCTAGTAATACAATTAACTACCACAATTCTAAGAAAAGCCTTTATGTATGAGATGTTGTGTAATTCCCCACTTACATTAATACTTTTAGATATTTACTAACTTGCCCTGAAATGTCTTGCCTGCAACAAATACCTAATTTAATTAAGCAGTCTGAGCCGACTCAGGTTACATGATTTGAAACGCAATGTTATTATTATTATTATTATTATTATTATTATTATTATTATTATTATTTATTTCTTAGCAGACGCCCTTGTCCAGGGCAACTTACAAAATATAAGAGCAATAAAAAGTGCAATAATACAGTGCAATACCTCACCCACATCTGCAAGTTTAGGAACCAGTCTTGCAGGTCTTATACGGCACTCAAACTAATTCAAGATGATTATTCTTCAAAACGGGTTAGTTTGGGCTGGAAAACCTACTATTTATTAATGAGTGGAATATGTATTATTAATTTTAACAATAGGAGCACAGTTACTAAGATAACTCAATACTCCATGCACAACACACCTACACACACACGAGTAAGTGTATATGCACAGACAGAGGGATATACAGAGACCAGGCCCAGGAGGAGTCAAAGGTGGAATAAGAATCCATTACAACAGTGCTGTGGAGTGTCACCCCCCATAATCCCCCATACAGAGCAAGTTATAATAATTTTGATACACCCTATTTACATCTGCAGGGACTATCTGTGGATGCTATCGAGCACATTTCGGATACAAGCCAAAGTCATTAAGTGTACTATTGCAACGATGAAACCCATCTGGTGTTTAAAGCCATTGTTCTCATCTCTAGTGCTTATTAAAAAAGCAAACAAAGTACAGTTGCACTGAGGATTTTTCAATAAAATAAAATTACATCCCGAGTGTCCCGAAAAGTCCATAGGCAGAATATGTTAATCTGCTCAAAGCCACATATTCTATATGCAAATAATATAAATGCCTCCATTACCATATGTAAACATATTAATCACCGTAATGAGGGTATTTCAATTCATTAATTGCCACTGTCAGCATATTATAATTCCATACAGTCCATGAAGCTTGTTTGGATTTTGAACAGGTCTCGAAATATCTCAGACAGAAAACGTGTGCTGTTTAAGAGTCGAAAATTCAATCACTGCAGGAGGAGTTAGCAAAATAGAAAGCAGAATAAATTGTATGTCTAGTATTACATATGTGAATAGATGTGATAACATTTGTGCTGTTTAACTGCTTTTTATGCCACTTTTCTTATTACTTTCTTTCATATGTATATCAAAAAAAATATCAGAAAACTTTTTTTAATTACATATCCTTACAAATTGTTGTAAAAAGGTTGGTATTTTAGCAAGTAGGATGGGCTACTTTGTCACTTAAACAACTATGTTATACGTAGATTGTTAAGTAATATGAATGGTTAACTATTATAGTTAACCACTATTAGGAGTTTTTATTTATTGTAAAGGTTAAAATGATGCTAAAGGTAAAGCAATCAATGGATTTAAACTGTCAATATTATAAACTAAGACTTGACGATGACTTTTTTATGCAACGAATATCGGAGTGAAAGTTAAAAAATGTTGTAAATGTGCATTTTTGCTTTACCACGTTATATCCAAATATGTACAGTATATGTAAATAGTATTTTTGATACTTTTTTAAACAAATACATTTTCTAATTCTAAGTAAAACAAACACCAATATGTACGATACTAAGGATGAGATTTTACAAGCACACATTAAATGCATAAATACATTAATGAAGCAAATAATAATAACAACATTTTCAATATGAAGCTCAATGGGAAACTGCAGTCCAGTGTAGGTTTGAATTACTCTTCTGTTCTACTGTCACACGAGTTTTATATTATAAATCATTTTTCCAAGCCTATCTTCTGTCTTTAACTCTTCTCCACTACTGTGATGAGCACTCAGATCACAAATTATAACAGTGAAATACATTACCCATGTTGTGGAAGAGATTAAAAAGGCATATATTGCATTTATGCAACAGTAAACTTTCTATGAATCCCTTTGTCTTTGCATTCAAATGAGGTGTAGGCTTTATTTACTGTAACTGTATTCCAAATGGATGTAAACGCCACACCATGGACCTGCATATTTTCACATAATTGCGTGTCGCTGGCATCTAATTATTCACCGTCAATAAATCTGACAGCACCTCACTGCAAAGAGACTCGATTAAAATTCATCTCATTTCTTTCTTAATGAGCCCAATTACCTTTACCAACAGACATGATATTTTCCAAGAGCATGTGCTTTGTTAGCCAGGGGACCTGCTGGGAGAGCCAAGGAGGTAAAATGCTTCAATTCACTAGTGATCAGAACTGTGACCCTTAAGAAAGAAAGAATCTGAAGATCAGCTTCAGAGAACAAGCCTGGGAGTGATGCTTCAAGCCTCCGAGTCACAGTTCTTCCCACACACAGGTCTCATGGGTGTGGAGGCCTGTGGCCTCACTGCCATCTGGGAAATTTAACAATATCGAACTAACCATGTGAAAAGCAAGTCTATTTAACTTGCCAGTAAGATAATTGGGCAAAATATTTAAGAAGCCAAGATTGAGTTCAGATAGCTATGGTGTGTTTATTCATGCACCTGACAAGTTAAGCATTCAGTGTTGTATAATAAAATGCATAACAGGTCATTTCAAAACCTCTTCACACCCCATGTCATATAGAACATGAAGCCCAAACTCCTCATATAGTTTTCAACAGCACTGCCTCAGGCAGGGGGCTGACCTGGAGCAGAATTCTGGCCTTTGTTAACAGACGACTGTTGCCAAGACACGCAGGAGTGTGTCAGGCAGGCATTACTATATCTGTATGCAGTCCATAAACTGTGACCATCTAGTGGTGCAAATAAGAATACTCCCCCCACCAAATAGATAAAGGCTATCACAACTAGAACACCACCAGAATCAATAACGTATGGCACAATGAATATGTTTGTCTTTTAATTATGAAGCTGGCACAGAGGGAGATGTAGGCCTGCTTAAATTACTCCTGTCATGTAGACTTTAAATGACACGATCAATACACATCTTATGGTTGAGATGAGAACATTTAATAATTGATAACGAGATGTGATAATCAATTAATTTTGATGAGTGATTTTCTTTTTGTATACCTTGGAACAACTGATCCTGGTTGGAGTGTTTTAGTACAGCTACATTTCTCAGGACTGTGCTAGGATTAGTCTGCAAAGACCACACAGGTATTTCACCCAGACCATGTGTAAGTATACTAGTTAGGCCAATGGGTATCAAAAAGTATTAACCTCACTTTATTTTGACAATAAGTCTAGTAATTTCAATAATACAAAATTGAATGCTTAGTAAAATGCAAATTGTCATTAATGTTTAAAGACCTTAAATGCCTGAGCAATATAAATATAAATACATAAAAAGCAGAGAGCTTTTAGTTTTGCTTGCTTGTTAGTTTGCTGTTTGTGTCCTTGTTTAATTTAAAAGTGATACAGCACTGGATGAGAGAAAACTTTCAAAAAGATTAAAATTGAATCGAGGCTACAGGAACTTAAAAGGGCCTTAGATCTTGCAAGAAACTAAAAAAGTAATTGACTTGTTTTATTCCAAGTTACACAAAAAAAACCTCTATAAACACACTCATCAAAATTAATTGATCACATCTCTTTATCAATTATTATATGTTCTCATCTCAACCATAAGATGTGAATTGATTGTATTGTTTAAAGTCTAAATGACAAGAGTTATTTAAGCAGGCCTACATCTCCCTCTGTGCCAGTTTGATAATTAAAAGACAAACATTTATTTTTTTAATGATTCTGTATTCAAATTCAGATAGCATTCTCATAACGTCTATTGACAATGAATACACTTTCTATAATATAATGGGACAAAAACTGTCATTAATTTTCATTATAAGCAATACGTAGATGAATAGGGTGTTGCAACATCCTTAATGATTTCTTATGTGTTGGACAGTGCTTGTGCTGTGCTAAGAATAACAGATATGGAATCTTTTTGACATATAAATTCAATTGCAGATTATGCTTTATTTTCACAATAATGTGAACTAAAGCAACATGATAAAATCTTTTTTATTACTACTGATTTTTTCAGTTAACCACTGACCTTGATGTGTCAATGTTTGTTTAGGTTTAAACTATTTTAACATGAAGCTAGATCAAATGCCATGCAAGCATTTACAAGTATATAAATAAATATACGTCTGTGTGTCTTTGCATTTATGGATTTTTTAGCCTGTATCCACTGCATTTCTTGTTTCAGCTTCAAGTGTATTAACAATTCAAACTTACATACATAAATCCTTTCCCAAACTTTATATGAGAATGTGTAACACAATCAGGGAATTTGTCCTTGGTGCTTGTCTATAGACAACGTTTGACCAACGTTTGCTTTATTGATCAGCTTTGATTAAAACATGTTTTCTACTCAAGGGTCTAATGTATAACTTTTTCTGAAATAAAAGTACTTTATTCCCATTGTTTGAACATACACATTTCATGCTTAAAGTTGATGTCAAAACCCCAGCAAAAGAATCATATTAAAAATTCCAGGCAAACACTGTATATACTGATATCCATGATAATAAGAGCTGGGGGGGGCGATCGCATATTAAGGAGCTGGGGGTGGGGGGCAATCGCGTATTGAAGAGCTGGGGGGGGGTTGCATATTAAAGAGCTGGGGGGGTGATCTTGTATTGAAGAGCTGGGGGGACGATTGCTGTTGACTGTAAAGTTGGTGATCAATGCAGCTGCACTACTGTGTGTTACTGTAGTTTCTTTAAATAAAAAATAAAAAAAGTGAATGACTACAAGACAAGTTGGTAATTAAGCAGCTTGGCCCCAACATACCAGACATTAACATTACTCAAGAAAACAAAAACAAGGGGAAAATGTACAACAGGACATTTTCAAGTGCATGGTGTGATGAGAAAGCTGGGCGCTATGGTTGCTCTACACAGAATACAGTCATCATTAGCAGGAGATATACGGACTGACACGGGAGAGAGATTTGAAACAGTTCTCAGAATGGGCTAACAAACACGAAGCACAACAATAAACTGAAAAGGGGATGCTACCTCCATCTGTTCCTATTCCTTGTCAATTTAAAAACTAACATATCCTTTTCATTGTTGTGAAAATATGTTTAAATTGAAGTAGGCTATTTTTTGATCTTTTCATAGCTCATGGCTCTTTTGTCGGGGACACTTGGGTTTTAGGATAAAGGAAATCCATCTTTTAAATTATGTAGGCAATTGCAGAGTGTTGTGGGTTACTAGCTATGGTCTCGGTAGGCTATTTACTGTCTATTCTCTTGTAGCCTAAAACTCAGTCACAGGTGACTCTCTGCTTGCCTGAATTCCATCAAAATTTCACCTCATTATTCAAAGAACAATTTCAAAAGTGGGCGTGGTTAGCGAGTCAGGGACCGCCCCACCAGTGTTAAAGGTCACGAGTTGCTACTGCTGATATCTATTGTAGCTTGCATTTTCGAGTGGAAACAAGTAATGAGAGACAAAAATGGTTCATTAGTGTTGTGTCAGTACTGGCGGCAACAACAACAACGTGGGGAAAAACAGAATGATGATGATTATTGCTTGCCCTGGGTAGGACACAACTTCATACACGATTCTACATGGAATACGAGTGTCTTGAAAAATGTAAAGGTGACGGTTATTATAGATATTCATTTTGCCGGGTGCGAGCTATAACTACATCCAAATACATCCAAAAGTATCCATAGCAACACACGCACCACATTGGGATAGCAAATTTGATGCTCAAACCAAACACATTCATGAAATATGGCACCACAAGCTTTGCAAACAGAAACAAAATCTTACACGGTCATAAAAAACAATTATCATACAGTGAGGGAAAAAAGTATTTGATCCCCTGCTGATTTTGTATGTTTGCCCACTGACAAAGAAATGATCAGTCTATAATTTTAATGGTAGGTGTATTTTAACAGTAAGAGACAGAATAACAACAAAATCCAGAAAAACGCATTTCAAAAAAGTAATAAATTGATTTGCATGTTAATGAGGGAAATAACTATTTGACCCCTTTGACTTAGTACTTGGTGGCAAAACCCTTGTTGGCAATCACAGAGGTCAGACGTTTCTTGTAGTTGGCCACCAGGTTTGCACACATCTCAGGAGGGATTTTGTCCCACTCCTCTTTGCAGATCCTCTCCAAGTCATTAAGGTTTCGAGGCTGACGTTTGGCAACTCGAACCTTCAGCTCCCTCCACAGATTGTCTATGGGATTAAGGTCTGGAGACTGGCTAGGCCACTCCAGGACCTTAATGTGCTTCTTCTTGAGCCACTCCTTTGTTGCCTTGGCTGTGTGTTTTGGGTCATTGTCATGCTGGAATACCCATCCACGACCCATTTTCAATGCCCTGGCTGAGGGAAGGAGGTTCTCACCCAAGATTTGACGGTACATGGCCCCGTCCATCGTCCCTTTGATGCGGTGCAGTTGTCCTGTCCCCTTAGCAGAAAAACACCCCCAAAGCATAATGTTTCCACCTCCATGTTTGACGGTGGGGATGGTGTTCTTGGGGTCATTCCTCCTCCTCTAAACACGGCGAGTTGAGTTGATGCCCCTGACATCTTGTCCCTGACATCCTTGATCAGCTCTTTGGTCTTGGCCATTGTGGAGAGTTTGGAATCTGATTGATTGATTGCTTCTGTGGACAGGTGTCTTTTATACAGGTAACGAGCTGAGATTAGGAGCACTCCCTTTAAGAGAGTGCTCCTAATCTCAGCTCGTTACCTGTATAAAAGACACCTGGGAGCCAGAAATCTTGCTGAATGATAGGGGATCAAATACTTATTTCCCTCATTAACATGCAAATCGATTTATAACTTTTTTTTATAAAGTTTTTCTGGATTTTTATGTTGTTATTCTGTCTCTCACTGTTAAAATACACCTACCATAAAAATTATAGACTGATCATTTCTTTGTCAGTGGGCAAACGTACAAAATCAGCAGGGGATCAAATACTTTTTTCCCTCACTGTAATTAGAGAGGGGTCAGAATCCAACAGTTTGTTTGCTAAAATAAATCACATACAGTTTATGTTATTAAAAACAGCACCTTTTCTCCTACAAAGGAATGTCTTCTAGGACAACAATGCTCCCGTCCGTAGGGCACATGTTGTCAATGAGTGGTCTGAGGAACACAAGGACGATGTTACCCATCTCCCATGGCCCTCCCAATCACCAGACCTAAATGCCATATAGCATTTCTGAGAGCGTCTGCGATGGCAGTTTCTACCTCAATCAAACCGACACCAATTGGAGGAATTCCTTGTGCAAGACTGGAGACAGATTCCTGCAGAATGGTTCCACACCATACACCCCACACACCATTGTGTAACATTTTGTTTGGGTTTCCATTTTTTTTGTCCACTTACTGTACATATATAAAATATCAATGCATGCATGTATAGCAGTAGACAGTGCACATTAAAATGTATCAATTTTCTGTATCTTCAGTTTCTTATTAATGCTGGCTATATTTTCAAAAATATATATACATTTAACAACAACAATGCAATTATCCCGAATCCATTTAATTGCCTCTCATTGCTATATACATTCAATATAAATGATTTACCTAAAGCATTTAATTTGATATTTTTATCATCACCCTGTTAGATAAAAATTCCTGGAAAATTCAGATAATTTTATGATTACGCTCAATATCATTCACCTAACAGTAGTTAAAATGTCTACTGCTGTCCGGGAACCTGGAAAATATATTCCTGGTTTGAAAGGAGAGCAGGATGGAAGGAGCTAAGTTTGTACTGTCAGCGCTCTGAGCCAAGTGCGAGATTAACCTTTATATTCTTCGCTGAAGTGCTGCCCAGTGAAAAATAACATCAGGAATTAGATAACCTTTGGTAGCCCGATGTGATGACAGGGGGGTGATTTAGACTCTATTTTAAATCCCCATTGTGTCACGAAGCGGCTGTGTTTTGACACCTATCTTCCTGATTTGAGTATCACTGTTCCAAGCAGTCTAATTGAAGCCTGCTCTCTTTAGCTTCTTGCCTCTGATGCACATCATAATAGATGGGCCTGCTTTCAGTTTTGGCTGTGATTCTTGAAGAGGAGACAAGCAAAGATTCTCACACACACACACACACATATATATATATATATATATATACATATATATATATATACAGACAAACTATATATTTTTCATAATTTTGTTCAGCTGTGTAGAGTATAGCTATACTGCTTTTGTGTGATTTATCAGGGTATACCAGCTTAGATACTTAAAGGACAGCAATATACCCATAAGAAAACCAACACCAGTCATAACAGACTTAATGAGCAACATTGAGATATATAATAATAATTATTATTATTATTATTATTATTATTATTATTATTATTATTATTATTTTATTTTATTTTATTTCTTGGCAGACGCCCTTATCCAGGGCGACTTACAACGTAAGTGCAAACAAAGTGCAAATAAGTGCAAACAAAGTGCAAATAAGTGCAAACAAAGTGCAAATAATATTATGTATATAATATATAATACTGTGTACTGTGTATACAATACAGTGTTAAATACTTTTAACATTAGGAATTATAGTCCTGTATAGAACACTAAATAATAATCATCATCATCAACTGAACAAGCAAGACAAAAACAAAAACAAAACAAAAAAACTATTAAATAAATAAATACAATTAAACAGAGCACCCAAGTAAGATGGGTCATCATTCAGTCAGGAAGCCGAGGCAGATAGTAACTATAAATACATGCTTTTAATTTCCTTTTTTGTCACTGTGTCAGGCACTTTCTGCTTAGCTAGCATCTAAAATTGCTTTCCAGTTTGAATGTAGAAAAGGTGTGATGAATGAGGGTGGCTTTAGCAGTGTATCTATATGCTTTATTTTGAGTTCCTTCATGTGCAAGTATGGAATCTGATTATTTTTAAGGACACTGTGGAAGTGCATTTTCACAAGGTAAATCAGCTTGTATTAAAATACTGACTCACAGTAGCGAACCACAGAATGGCTCGGTGCAGAATTCATCTCAATGCCAAAGTGGAAAGAAGAAAACAAATGATGAAACCAAACAATCCAGTCGACATCATGAACCTCAGAAATCATCAAGCGGAGTTCAAATTAGAATTGAAGAACTGATTTAGTGCACTATATGACCGGCAAGAAGACCTAGACCCCGTTCACACTTGAGATTTGGGCCGGCCTAACTCATATGTGAACGGGGTCATAGATTTAGGCTTTTCGACCCGGCCTAAATCTTAGGCCCTGGGACGTTGGAAAGCGTCAGCGTGTGACGCAACTCAAGCCCCGCCCCCAGAGACGCATGTCTGTGAGTCGCGGAATAAACACAGAATAAACACGGGCACCGACACAACTACAGCACTGCAGGACACAGTATTGTCTCTGTATTGTTTGAATGTCATATCGATCTATAGCCTTAAATGTACTGATACATTTTGTTAGCTCACATCTTTATATATATATATTATAAAAGTCTAGGCTAAGTAATGAGTTATAATGATGTAAACAGTTCAGACTAATCGGTTGATTAAAATAAGTGTATAGCTGGTAAACTTGCTATTGTTTTTCTTGTACTAAGTATGATTGAAGTCTGGAATTTAGCAGCATGCATTTTACATGTGGAAATTGCATTGTGAAATTGTGAACGGGACCATAACTTTATTAATTATCCGCTTTTTGCTTTAAAACTATATAAATTTAACCGAAGCAGGTTTCCATTCAAATCAATGCATTTTAATACGAGACCGGTTATTTACTATGCAATCCGAAATGCAGTTATATTGAGCTGAGCAGGACAATCACACATGCCGGCGTTAGAGGTAAAAACTGGGCCGATGCAGAAATGAAAGCGCTGTTACAATGTGGATGAAGATGAAGTTAAAACAGAAACTGTTTGAGGATATAAAACTACAGACGCGTCACAGAGGCTGCTTCAATGCATATGATTGCACACTAATGCACACGATTTCTTGTGATTTAATGCAGATGTGCTAATAAAGGTGCTTCGCTTTCGGGTGGATTGTATAACAGCACTTTTAAACTTGCAGAACCGAAGATAGACATTTGAAAAGGGAAATATATGAATTAGATTCCCCATTGAAACAGCACATTTTTAATTATTTTAGAAAGCTTCGGTTGCAAAGGGTTAAGATTACATTCAAATAAAATATAGAAGCGAACAATAGCCAATCAATGTTAATAAGTTGTGATTATAAACACAGCGCACACACCTGTAATCAGACCTAATGTCTTGCGTCACTGGTTTGTTTGAGCAGATCTGTTTATTCCCGTCATGCATTTCGTTTAGGCCGCTTTTCGCCCGCATACGTGAACGCACTGAGGCTCCTAAACCGCAAGTGTGAACAGGGTGTCTGAAAAAAGCCGGACTAAATTTGAGGCGCCCAGGGCCGGCCTAATAAGTGTGAACGGGGTCCTAGTTGCATCACAGTTATGTGATAACATATCGAGTGACACCACGTAAATTGCATGAGAATTTGGAGGAACGAACACATCACGGGAAGATAAAAAGATCTCTCAAGAAATAAGAGCTTATGTAAAAGAAGATAAATTAAGTACAGTCAAGACCATAAATCAAATGTTAGTTACACTGAGCTGTGCAAAACCATGAGGATACATATTACTGAAGATGTCAGAAAGTTGAACAACAACCCAATTAAAGAAACCGCTGAAAATAATGGAAACATCAAAAATGCAAAAACGCCTCAGAATAGGAAAATCAAATCATTCCTCTGAAAAATTATGATGGCACAACAATCAAAAACGTAGCTACAATTATCAGAAGAGTGGAAGAATTCTACAAAAAACGATATAGCAGTGATGACAGCAGTAAAGAAGAAGAGGTCTCAATGAACACAAGTGGAATTCCAGATGTGATTCCAGAATAAATAGGATATGCAATGAAGAAGAAGAAACCTAGAAAAGCACCTGGAGATGGTGGAATCACAGTGGAGATCCTAAAAGAAGCTGGAGAAAAAAATGAGAAGATTCTGGGTAATGTATCTCAGCAATAAATAAATGGATCAATGCAACTGTCATTCTCCTTCACATGAAAGGAGGCAAAGAAGATCCTAAGAACTATAGGCTCATTGTCTTATACAAAGTATTTACAAAGATATGTAACACACATCGCCTTCAGGAAACACTGGACTTCACCCAACCAAAAAACAAGCAGGATTCAGAAGTGGATAAAATATGATGGATCATATACAAGTTGTATGAGAAGTATTGGAAAGATGCAGAGAATATGGCCTTCTGCCTCTGTGCCTGGGCGTTGTTGACTACGAGGAAGCATTTGATTTAATATCTAGAAACTCAGTAATCAGGGCTCAAAGAAATAATGTGTGTGTGTATGGTAAATGTATACACACACATACTTAGATACAAAACTGTACTATGTAAAAGTTTTAAATAATTAGACATTGAAAAAAACAAAATACTTAATATATTGACTGACACTGACACTTTAAATGCCCATCCATTACACTTTTTAATAGACAGATTGATTTTAGTGATCTGAAAGCTTTTTTACTTAGGTCTCATCTTCATCTCTGGGAAGGATACAGTTACAGCCCTGCCACCTCATTTCTTCATTATTTTTGACAGTTTGTTGGCTCCCTTGTCATAATTCAATTAAGCACGTTTTTTTATTTTTATTTTTTTATGAAGGCCTTCCAAAAAGCATAAATGAGCAAATGTTGCAAAGCTGATCTGAATACTAATTCCAGCATTTTGTTTATTGTGATACGTCTTTCATAAGAGGACCGTTGCAGCAGCTGCAGATGCACACAATCTGCTTATTAACATTCACATTAAAACCAATCTCTTTCACCATAAAACACTTTAACTGTAACACAGTGGTTTCCATGGTTTGATAATTGCTTAATTTGTACTACTGCTTAGGCATAAAAAGACAGATCCCTAAATTTAATTCCAAGAAAGAATATACAATTCAACACAAGTACATACATGAAGTAATGAGGAGGAAAAAATATATTGATTTCCATCCTTGGTACTTATGTAAGCATGTTGACGCATATCCACAGCAGGTATTCTGGGACTGTGTAAAATCACTCTACTTCTACAGAGAACGACCTGGTGGCAGTTATCAAACTTTGGGAAGTACAACTCAATCTCACTTTGAGATAGCTCTGGTCTATGCAAAAGTACATTCTTCATTCGAGAAAAAAAGATAACAGTGGTTGCATTTCACGGCCATTTGACCTCCTACGAGGTTGTAGGTCTTGTAACAGTGTGTGCACTCTGGATTAACAGATGCAGAAATCTGGGAAAACCACACGATTCTATGAAAACCTGAGGCTAATCATTCTCTAAGCAACATTCAATTTGCTTTTGATTTTCATACCATTTTAAATGTCGGTGTATCAAAGGAAACAGTAAACACACAACTTCCAAGATTTCAAGTCGGCCTTGCAGGGATTCTTGTTTCATTTCCGCCGTGTGGACAGGCATTCAGGGCCTATCATGTACGTTGTCTAATGTACTGTTGATCAGCACAGCGCCCATAGTGCGTGATAAGTCTTTGTAATATTGTTTAATAACATATCATATAAATTGACCGACAACTGTTCATAAAATAAATATATTCATTAATTAAAACAGAAATTCAGTGGAAGGCAACCAGAAGAAGGTTATCTTCTCTTAGATATTTTAGAAAGATTGGGCAGTTTAGAAAATGTTATGACAGTTTAATACAACCTTTATGAAATTCATTTGAATGTTTCTTTGGCTGGGTTTCAGTAATAAAAATGGAAATCATGCAGCGGCACTTTCTGCCCTGCATTTCTTTTTATTCTAAAGCAGAATTCAATCAACTTTTCTGGAGGGGGTGGTATGTATGCAGTTCCAAGAGCTTGCAAAACATAGAAATCTTACATTTCCCTTTGAAAAGGTTGCATTATTTTACTTGCCTTCTTTTGAGAAACTTGGCATTATGAAGAAATTGCTCTGACTCAATTTCCAATTAAGCTGCAAAAGCTTTTTTTTTGGCTTAAGTTTGAGTGATTGTGTGTTCATTTAATTTAAAATAATAAAAAAAGATAATAAAATAAAGTCTGCAGATCAGACCTGAATTCTAATATCTTATCCACATAAAAAAAAAAGCCCAATGATGCTAATGTCACAGAAAACAACTCAATACCAAAATGACAGATGTGAACTTTAAATGCTTTGATTACACCAGCTAAATTCCCTGAGAAGGTGTGTTATACAAATAGCAAAGGCCATGGTGATTGCTTTCATTGATCAGTAGTTTTGACACCCCCATAAAAGGCTTTTGCTTTTTGATTACTCGATTTAATGCATCTTGAGTTTGATGGTATGCTTCTCTCCATGCTGTGTACGTATTTAAGGATAGCACAATAAATATGAATAAAAATAACAGTACCTGAGGAACAATAAAAGGGATCATAATATAAATTGTTAATGACCTGGGGGTACCTTTAAGAGCTGGAACTATGATTGGTTCAAATTTGATTCACAATTCTACATCAGAATGCTATTATACCACAAGGTATGAATTCAGGCATGGCTGATGATGGTCTTTCACTTAAAAGAGGTCTTAGTAAGCAGGCAGATATATACAATACAGGACAAATTTACCATTTTACACCAACAACAGGTAGTTTTATTAAAAATAAGAGCAACAGATACTTAATGTAATGTACAAAGGGCAAACACACAATCAGCAAAGTTGTATGCTTTAGAATTCAGCAACCAAACTTTTTTCCACAAGTTAGCGAGTCCAGAGAGATGAGTCAGTGACTGCGTTCCAAAAGACAGGGCAACAGCAGCAAAATGAATGCCCTGGAACGGGATTAGCACTGGCTTTGTGGAGATTAGTTTAGTCATAATTAGATGTAATATGGCCATGGGGAGTGGAGTTTGTCCTTGTGTCCCATATCTCCAGCTGGAAAATCAGTGGGTGCAGCCAATAGAATAAATCAGGAGACATACTGCCCCACAGAATGCTACAACGTCAGTCTCTGAATTAAACCTATTTCCACTGAATTATACACATATATGCATAGATATATACATATATATATATATATATATACACACCGAATGTACAAAACAATAGCAACACCTTCCTAATATTGAGTACCCTCTTTTGCCCTCAGAACAGCCTCCGTTTGTCAGGGCATGTACTCTAAGGTGTCGACAGCGTTCAACAGGGATGCTGGCCCATGTTGACTCCAATGCTCCTCGCAGTTGTGTCTGGCTGGTAGTGGATCTCTACACTGAATAGCTCGTCCCATCTCATCCCACAGATGCTCTATTGGATTGAGATCTGGTGACTGGGCAGGCCACTGCAGTGAGCTGAATTCACTGTCATGTGCGTGGAGCCATTACTGAACAATCCTAGCCTTGTGGCATGGGGCATCATCCTGCTGAAACATGCATTACCAGATGGATAGCAGGAACCAGGATTTATCAGACCAGGCAATGTTTCTCCAATGCTCCAGTGTCCAGTATTTTCCTTTAGGTCGTCGGCAGCCATAACCCATTCGTGTCAAGGTACGACGAGTTGTGCGTTCCATTATGAGTCTTTTGTCACCAGTGTTGTACTAGAACTGTCAGTTTACTACCTGTATTGCGTCTGTGGCTCTGCATAATTCATGTCAGCCTCTATTGTCCTCTTTCATCAATTAGCTGTTTTTGACCACTGGTCTGCCATTAACTGGGTGTCCTTTGGGTGGTGAACCATCCTTGATACACATAGGAAACTGTTGAGTGTGAAAAACTAAGCAGCATTGTAGTACTTGACACACCCAAACCAGCACACTTGCACATTCAAAGGCGCTGAAATCTCTTGTCTTGCCCATTTACCCTATGAATGGCACACATAGACAATCCATGTCTCAACTGTTTCAAGGCTTAAAAATCCTTCTTTAACCGATCTCCTCCCCTTCATCTACAGATTGAAGTACATTTACAAAGTGCATCAATAAGGGACCATAGCTTTCACATGGATTCACCTCATCGGTCTATTTCATTATTTTTATTTATTTATTTATTAGGAGACACCCTTATCCAGGGTGACTTACAAATTATAAGCACAATACAAATTGCAAACATACAGTGCAGTTCAAGGCATAAAACATTACAAATTCCAATTTACACAAGTGTATACAATATATGAGGCCTTACATCCTGTATTGTAAAAGCTGATAAGTGCAGACAAGATGTTAGGTCACAGTCAGGGCCAAGGGAAAGTGAGCATAGGGGAAATCAAAATAACAATACAAGCACTAGTAATGCAAGGCAAGTAGTATGATACAACTTTGTAATGGAAAGAGCAATGTTTTCTACACTCAGTATATATAGATATATACAGAGAGTCATGTTTATGACCACATGGTCATGTTTGTGGGTCCATGGATAACATTTACATAAGAGACAAAATTATATTTTTTGATGCATCTTCAAAGAAACCACTTTCTTTGCACCATACTGATGCTTAAGTTAAATGCTGAAGTTTAGCCTTGTTATATCAACAAAACATTTTAGTGATTTTCTCTAGGTGACTTTTTAAATTATTCAAAAGAATGATTAAAACTGAGAAGATAGGAGTATAACATGAATTGTTAAAAAAAAAAAAACCTAACAGGTGTGACTATTTACCAAGATATTCATAATGGCATTAAGATTGATAACTTAGCTGTTCTAAGAAATATCTGAAGCCACTCTGGTAATACACAGTGCACAACATTAACATGACAAGGAGATGAGCAAGAAGCAATTATTTCCTTTAGGGCAGCCTTTAAACAATTATCTGCTTAAGATATGTAGGATGTTGAATTAGTTCAATTAGCTAAATGATGAATTGATGACCAATTAAGTATCTAGGGCATGGGAGAAAAACGTTGTGTACTGTCCAGACTCCAAGGAGAAAATACACCTCTGCTCATTTAAAGAACATTTTATTGGCACCATTGTATCCATCTTGTGCTCTGCTTTAGGGGAAATAGCTGACAAGCTATACAACATACATTTAAGTTGAGTTTGTGCAAGAATAAGTGCTAATTGGTACTTGAGGCATGTTATACTGCCCAGCATTTTGGCATGCCATGAGCAACTACACTTGGAGGGTTACTCTTTGGTGATAACCAATAATGACTGATTGTTCAAGACTTCGTGTTCAAAATGCTTTAATATTCAGATAAAACACTTTCCTGGGGAGGTGTTGAGGTACATAAACTATTTGAACGTCCATATGTATTATAATATAGTCCACAGCTACATTCCTACACATTATTTATATGGAGCTTCCCACTGCTCAGATGCATAGTGCAGGGGAGGGGACTGTGTCTGCCTGGAGGTCGTCCACAGACTGTGTGAAAGCCCTATTAGACAGACCCATATTCGGTGACTGACTTCTGTTATTTGCGGTTCTTCTCTAGATGAGGGGGTTTGGAGGAGATGGAGAGAGATTTGCTACCGTGTTTGTGTGTAAATTGTTTGTCATTGTAAATTCTGTTTTGTCCTATTTTCTTGAGACCACAATTATCACAAAAAAAACTATTTATTCCACAGTAAAACAATGGGAAATACTGAAATAAGGACTTACATATATTATGCCATATTGTATATAATAATACAATTACAAATGACCCAAGGAATCATGGATGCATATACTTGGAATAACAAATGTGTTGCAGAAAAAGATGCAGACAAGCAATGTCAAAACTATTCAATCAACGGTTATCATCAGTTATGTTGCTCAAAAGTAAACAAACGGCAGTCATATTCTGCATAATAGTGCACGAATCAATAGTCAGCATTGCACCCTCGCAGACCATTGCAGATTTTATTCTGATAGGAACCTTTTTGCTTCTTCTTCGCTTACCTCCAGTGTTCTTGTTAATCTAGATGAATTGGCTACCTCTTAAGCATCATGATTGCCTAAAAAACAATCCAATTTGTATAGATTGCAACGTTAAACAACATCTTGTTATTAGAGCGCTGCCTCTATGGCCGGGCTCCCTGTGGAGAGGTGTTATATTAAGACAACGATGGCTGTCACTATCAAATCGTTATTGAAGAACATAATAATTAAATATGGCAGTGCCGAAGTGTGGCTCTGTGCTCACAATCACAGATCGCAGCAGGGCTGGGGACCTGTGCTGGCTGCGGCAGTGAGAAGAATTGTTAATGGAGTGGCAGCAGCTATGGATACTGCGAGTGTTGGAGTTGGTCTGTGAGTTTGTGTGTGTACGTCTGTGCATTTTATCATGCTGAGACCACTTTGATAACAAAGCGTGATAACACCATCAGAGCAAGAGTTGTTTATCAAATGCAATGAAAACTACCGTGGTGAGGAGAGGAGTTAAAAACCAGGCATGGTTTTTAACACATGGGTCTCTGCTTCATGGCCTGCAATGTTTCTGTTATTACTTATTATACAAAATAATAACACTGGCATTAGGAACAAAACAATTCCATATTTGAACTGAGATGTTAAACTTTGTTATCCTTCTATAGGGCTCTAAAAGAAACAAACAAAACAAATTAATTCTGAAAGTCAAAACCATATTCAGTTATTAATTTTTAATTTCAACATCTCTTTCTGCTTCTTATAAGGTAAGCTGCAAAAACAAGAAATCTCTTGGGATGGAATAAGGGCAATATGAAGTGTCTGATAATGCAATATATCATGTTCATCGATCTTGTAAATCCAACCAAACAATATGACTGTACAGTTCTACCCTCATGGGATACTGCCTGAAAGGTGTAAATGTAGGAAAAAATAAAATAATAATAATAATAATAAAAATATGTTTTTGTATTTCCTTATTGTCCGACATTTTATGAACAATCATGACTTGCAAACCTCATGCTTTATATTAATTCAGTGGTGAGTGATCTGCCATTCAATTTACCTCTATTTTATGATTAATAGCAATAATTTAAACTTATATTACAGATATATCCCTTTGAACAAATTTAAAATAAATTTCCTTGTATAGCACTGATATGCTTAGAGGATTTATGAGTTATTTTTTTAATAGCGCAATACAGATGGAAACAAACTTTAGGCTAGATGTCTACGTGAATATAGAAGAGGGAAAAAAAGTCTCAGAGGAAATGTGTTGCTTTATAACCTCACATTAAAACTCTGCTCCACCAAATAGCATCCGAAACACAGGTGCATATTTTGCAGCTCTTTCTAATATGCTAATCGCAACTCAGTTCAGGATGGAAAACTTAATAGAGAACTAACTGATCTAATCTATTCTCTAATTGAATTTGAAAGCACCTGCACAGGTCTCTGTATGCTCTTGAAAAATTTCCATGTGGATGAGCTTGTGCACATGTTTTCTGCAGATAAAATGGTGCACGCAAATTACCTGCACTACCAACTACCATGCAAACGCTCAGGCACATTTCCATGGCAATTCGTTGCACTACACAATTACACAGACTTCCTCAAAGATGACGGATAGATTCTCAGCTGCTAACATAAGCTTGTGCATTTGTCCTTTAATGTGCACATGAAATATCTTGCTGTGATACTCAGTGATGAGTCTTGTTCTATTTCTGAAAATGTGGCACTTAGCCACCATGCTTCTGTCATGCAAACTCTAAACCATTGTATGGACTTCCCATCTTGCAATGGAGTTGTGTAGATGGCAGAAGGTAACAACAACAGTCTCTCTCCCTACATCAGGTGTTTTACATCCATTGGAAAGTGTCCCTTGTGATGTTGAAAGCAGCAGTGTTCGACATTCACCCAATAAATCACTCCGTCTTCCATCAGTTGTCACTTCAAGTAAATTGCTACAGAAGACATTACTAGTTGATTCATTATATTGACTGTTCTATTGGCATCAAATGCACAGACCACTGACTGAAACAATTTCTTTAGACCATGCTGGGAGGTAAAAAGTTCAGCTGGTTTTAAGAAAGACAGGTTTTGCTACTGCTTGCAGATATATACTAATATAGGGGAATAAAAGGTGAAAATATGATTCAATTTGATATAAATAGTGTATGACAGTTGCAGGCCTGTACACCTCCCAATATTTCCTGAAATTAAATACTGTACATACAACACAATATATATCACAATATTTTAAATGTGAATGATAATTTGCATATGTCTAACTGCAGCAACGGAAAGAATATATAAATTATTGTATATAATGTATATTCATTAAACTGAACGATGAGTTTAGGGGAAATTAGTTTAGTAAGGTCTCCTACCACTTGAGCTTACTAACAATTTGTAAGACGTTTGGACAGAAGTTTCTTCAGCCTAGCTGGACAATAGATATAGCATATCTTCCCTCTATGCAAAACGTTTACATTTTGTTTGTATGGATATTGGTCGTAACACCTTATTTATTATGTGAAGTGTACAACTTTGCAGTGGTTATTGTACACATTTTATATTTTCACTGTACACTCAAGCAGCCATGGAGGTGTCTAGATATGCCTATGCATTTCTTATACATTTGTCGAATATGGTTTGTTTACACTTTGGCATAACCACGAGAGGCTTTTAGACAACTTCGAGGTTGTCTGAAGCAAGATTCATTACCACTAGACTGTGACCACTCCCACGGCATTGTTGTGCGAAACAAGATCTGCGATAAGTTCCTTTGGCACCACAGATCCTTTTAGATTTGATACCACGAATGTTAAGCAGTGCGATATCCATTTGCAGAAATGTTGCTAATGCTTCTGCGAGCGATTTTCAGCCAAAAACATTTTTTATTTAATCAGGTCCTATGCCAATCTGAATTGCTGCCAGTTACCCAGATCACACTGAATGCTTTTTACACAAAATGATGTATTCCTTTTTACTGGTAAAAGTGTAAGGTACATCATTCACTAGAAAATTCGTAGGGGGGTGCGTTATCACAACTTTGAAAATTTCCAGTGTCAAACTCAACAGGCTGCTGATCCCAATTAGAGTAAGAGGGCAGTGATTTTTCAAGGCCTAGCGAGATTAAATGAGTTTTAAATTGGAGTCTGTGTTATCTCGATTGACCTTTGAGTGACAATGTGTTCGGTAGTCATTAGCTGCCCAACCAGCCCTTAATAAAAGTGATTCGCTTTCCATTGATTGAGATGTTCCATTATCTTCCTCCCTCCTGTCACTTGTTATTTTACATGTAAATGGCAGGAAACACACTGTTCTTTTTTGTAGTAGTGACATTTCAAATGCATGGACAGTTGGATATTTCAAGAAAAAAAAAAACATATATATGCCCATATAGACACAGGTGTGCATACATCACACATGCTGATGGAATTTTAAAATTCACATTGCTATCATTAAAAAGGTCTGTTGATAACATTTTACACACCTTTGAATTTTGCATGCAATACGTTACATTTATTCTCATTATTAATATTATTATTATGATTTTTCCCTTATCCCTGCATCACTATTTACAAGTCAGTGGGACAAAACTATTTTTTACAACCTACAACCAATTTTTGAAGATAAATGAAAATAGTACAATTATTTTGGCTGTTACTAAAAACACATATACAAATCTATATAGTTTGTCAGTACTGAAAACCAGATTAGATCCTGCTCTCGTCAGGTGCGCTATAGCTCAGTATCGAGTGCCAGCAGTGACCTGGCAAAAGGCCCCATTTCCTGTGGGCAGAGAAGGCATCATTCGGTCTGCTTCATGGCTCGAGCAAAAACTAGTGCAGCCCACTTAACTGTGCCAAGCTGGTTTGTAATTAAGTAATACTGAATGAAGCCTGCTTGGAAATGAGACGGCACTTTTGTTACTTAAAAAACAAATGAGTTGGCCAACTCTAAAAGAAACAATGATACTAATTTATTATTGACTTCTAATCACTGTAATTACTGAAGTATTCTTGTGAAACAGGGGCCCGAATTTATAGTTTGGAACAGAATGTTCATCATTTTGGTTAAAAAATAAATGTATAGACCTATAAACCTATAAATCAGCGTTGGGGAGAGGCTGGCACGCAGAGCTGCCATGATTGGCACGGCCAATCCTCCATAAAGGGAGGATACCAGCATACCACTGAGGTTGGGGAGTTTGAGGAGTCTGCAGTGAGAAGAGAATGGAGACAACATGGAAGAACATGGTAGCGACCTATTGACTTAGGACTTTGACTCTGATTTGAATTCCGAATTGCATAGTTTTTTATTTTAACATCAAATCCTGTGCTAATACTGAAGACTTTTAAGGGTCAGATAAGTTACTGTGAATGTTTATTTTCACCCCATACCTCTGAACTCCACATGTTTGGCCAGGGACTTCATGGATGTCTTTTCACTGTCTGCCTTAGCTGTGTTGATGTTGAATGCGCAGACTCATCTATTTACTTTTATTTTATTACTGCAGTTTTATTTTTTTGTTAATGCATTTCAAAAATATCGTAGCACAGATTCCTGGCTATTCGTTGACATTTTGGAGCTGCAAATTATTCTTATGTATTTATTTTACCATAATTATCAACTCTGAAAACTGGACTGAAACTACCAATTTGGTAAAACAATTTGGTGGGAAACTACCACAGATGGTGCTACACTACAACCCTCTATTCTGATTGGCCATGACTAGATATAGATTAATCCCGTAATCAAGAACTGTGCGCCCCACAGTTTGGGAACCTCTGCTCTAGTAGTCGTCGGTACTTTGCTCCATCCATCTCTGAACTCCTCCTACTTTCTCTCTTCCAATTATTATTACTTTTTCCAACTATGAGGACTGTGAAAGTGCAAAACAAATATTTTACACTAAATCTTAATATTGTAACTGTTGCTAGACTCATGCGCCCATCATCCCACAATGTCTCAGCCTGTAAACAGTGATCTTGTGCGCTTAGTGAACTTTTTTTTTTAATCACTTTATCTCAAATTCAATTTTAAGAATAATAACTTCTCTCAAATTGTACTAACAGTACAAATTATTTTTCAGGACTTTATTTTACATAATGGGATGTAATGCTTTGGAGATGGGTTAAGTAAAAGTGTTGGTGTTCAGAAAAGGTACAGGTTCATTTACTCAGATCATACAGTAGTGGTTACACATTTATTTTTATGTAAAAGTATCGTAATAAATTATAAGAGTGGTTTATGGCATTTCAAAGACATTTGGAATGGTATATTTGTTATTTTGGGGTGTTAAAACACATCTAGAGCTATTCCCATTATTTCTGATGGGTATCATTCCCCTTAATTCATCGTTTCACAATCCATTGTGATCTTCAAGAACACATTCACAATTTCCGATGACCCCCTATAATAATATCTGAAGAAATATATTACAGTGTTCTTCAACTCCATATGGCGCAAAACAGTGGCCAAAGGAAAAATATGTTTTTTAAAGGTTTCTCTTTCTAACATAAGTAGTAATTGTAGTTGCACCATCCTGTTTAACCATCTACAGTGAGGGAAAAAAGTATTTGATCCCCTGCTGATTTTGTACGTTTGCCCACTGACAAAGAAATGATCAGTCTATAATTTTAATGGTAGGTGTATTTTAACAGTGAGAGACGGAATAACAAAAAAAAATCCAGAAAACCGCATTTCAAAAAATAAATTGATTTGCATGTTAATGAGGGAAATAAATATTTGACCCCTTCGACTTAGTACTTGGTGGCAAAACCCTTGTTGGCAATCACAGAGGTCAGACGTTTCTTGTAGTTGGCCACCAGGTTTGCACACATCTCAGGAGGGATTTTGTCCCACTCCTCTTTGCAGATCCTCTCCAAGTCATTAAGGTTTCGAGGCTGACGTTTGGCAACTCGAACCTTCAGTTCCCTCCACAGATTTTCTATGGGATTAAGGTCTGGAGACTGGCTAGGCCACTCCAGGACCTTAATGTGCTTCTTCTTGAGCCACTCCTTTGTTGCCTTGGCTGTGTGTTTTGGGTCATTGTCATGCTGGAATACCCATCCACGACCCATTTTCAATGCCCTGGCTGAGGGAAGGAGGTTCTCACCCAAGATTTGACGGTACATGGCCCCGTCCATCGTCCCTTTGATGCGGTGCAGTTGTCCTGTCCCCTTAGCAGAAAAACACCCCCAAAGCATAATGTTTCCACCTCCATGTTTGACGGTGGGGATGGTGTTCTTGGGGTCATTCCTCCTCCTCTAAACACGGCGAGTTGAGTTGATGCCAAAGAGCTCGATTTTGGTCTCATCTGACCACAACACTTTCACCCAGTTCTCCTCTGAATCATTCAGATGTTCATTGGCAAACTTCAGACGGGCCTGTACATGTGCTTTCTTGAGCAGGGGGACCTTGCGGGCGCTGCAGGATTTCAGTCCTTCACGGCGTAGTGTGTTACCAATTGTTTTCTTGGTGACTATGGTCCCAGCTGCCTTGAGATCATTAACAAGATCCTCCCGTGTAGTTCTGGGCTGATTCCTCACCGTTCTCATGATCATTGAAACTCCACGAGGTGAGATCTTGCATGGAGCCCCAGACCGAGGGAGACTGACAGTTATTTTGTGTTTCATCCTTTATCGAATAATCGCACCAACTGTTGTCACCTTCTCACCAAGCTGCTTGGCGACGGTCTTGTAGCCCATTCCAGCCTTGTGTAGGTCTACAATCTTGTCCCTGACATCCTTGGACAGCTCTTTGGTCTTGGCCATGGTGGAGAGTTTGGAATCTGATTGATTGATTGCTTCTGTGGACAGGTGTCTTTTATACAGGTAACGAGCTGAGATTAGGAGCACTCCCTTTAAGAGAGTGCTCCTAATCTCAGCTCGTTACCCGTATAAAAGACACCTGGGAGCCAGAAATCTTGCTGATTGATAGGGGATGAAATACTTATTTCCCTCATTAACATGCAAATCAATTTATAACTTTTTTGAAATGCGTTTTTCTGGATTTTTTTGTTATTCCGTCTCTCACTGTTAAAATACACCTACCATTCAAATTATAGACTGATCATTTCTTTGTCAGTGGGCAAACGTACAAAATCAGCAGGGGATTAAATACTTTTTTCCCTCACTGTACCTGTATTTTATAAGTAAGGGGTAGTTGAAGTAAGCAAAATCATTGCTATATAATATAGTTAAAATTTTAGTAATTTTGTTTCAATTTAAAGAATGAAAAATAAACCTGCTTATCAACTGTAACTTTACTTTTGGTTGTATTTGCCTCTATAGCTGGAATTCCATGTGACTGTTATTTTATTAATGTGGAGCGGGATATGAATAGAAACTCATAATTGACTTCAGATGTCATCCATGATTCTAAATGACAATTTTAACTTAGAAGATGCATAGAACTTGGCAGCCAACTCTTCAGAAAAGCTCAACTCGCAGCCAGGCCCCACCAGGAGAGATTATTTTGGTGGTTTAGTCAATCTAAAATACAAGTTCCTTGAAACCAATTTAAATTGATGAAAGATAAATTAAATCTTGTTAATGGGACAGCTTTGATGCTCACTATAGTGTGGAAGCCAAGTGCCAAGCCCAGGTCTTCTAAAGCAGATTGTTAGAAGTGTCTACATGATCGAGTAAGTGAAAACATATGGCGGGGAGAGACCCAAGGGACAGGTGCCTCTTCACAAAATACAATTCCCCTTTTCCAAGCGACAGCCTAGTAATTCTACCAGACATAGAATGCATGGCAAACTGCACTGATGATGTTATAAACAGAAGAGACATGAACTCACTTGTTTATCTACAACTGTAACCTGCTTTTAATCTAAGCATCTTCTAATACTTCTCATATCCATCAATTAAGACAATTAATCCCATGAGTAGCTAAGAATCAAAATATTAATTAGCGTAACAATAGTGCTGTAGTCGCTGATTTACATATTTCAAATGCTAATTACAGAAAAAATTAAAAGTAGAGTGTATATATATATATATATATATAAAACCATCAGCCGATATTGATCCACTGCTGGGTGAAGGCCTCCCCAAAATGTATCTACTTGCTTCGAGGGGTAGTATACACAATTTCCACAGTATGATAACCTGAAGGAAAAATACCACTATGTCCTTAACATCATGCAACTTAATTCTACTGTAGATCTACTTTATTCTAGAGAATAAAATAGTATGCTCATGTGGTTAAATAACATATAGAGCTTATTTTATTTATATTATTATATACTGTATGTGTGTATATATATATATATATATATATATATATATATATATATAATTATTATTTTATTATTATTTTTCTTTGCAGATACCCTTATCCAGGGCAACTTCCAGGTTACACAAACATTACAAAAGTTATACATTGATTTGCATGTTAATGAGGGAAATAAGTATTTCATCCCCTATCAATCAGCAAGATTTCTGGCTCCCAGGTGTCTTTTATACAGGTAACGTGCTGAAGAGAATATGCTGCTATATTTAAAGTGGTCTGAACAGACTAGACAAACTCTGTGAAAACACAAACATCGTTTTTAACACTCTAGTATTGTGAAAATCATCTGATGCTGTAGTTCACACAGAAATTGAATTATAAGATAAATCCTAGCAACTTCACCCCACCCCACTTATTCAACAGGCCATTCTTATATTTAAGCAAACCTGTCTAGACAGAATCCATTACAGGAGAAAAGTGAAGCAAAGCCTAAAATAATTATACAATGTAATAAATTGTAAAGAACAAAAACATATAAAGTCTAAGAAATTTCAAACAACAACCACAATAATAATACATCTACAATTGAAAAAAACAAAAAACATTTTATTCTTATAATTAGTTTTATACTTGTTCCCCTTGTTTTAAAGGGAAACAGAATACGGGCCGGATTAAATCAAAACTTTGACCCACCCGCTAATAGCAAACTAAAAACCTGTTCATCATAGCGGTTACATTTATAATTAGAAGAAAGTGGCATCTAACTAAAAATGAAGCCGCAACTGAGTACAGTTCTGTAGTTTTCTAATAGCAGGTGGGTCAAAGTTTTGATTTAATCCCAGCCCACATCTTTATAAACATGCTGTAGAACATGTTTTTCACAGGAGAAACATTATTATATATATCTACACCCTGTGACATAGTGTAGCCCACGTAATAACACAATATGTCCCGTAACCTTCAGTAAGATCATTGCCCTGCCCAGTCTAAACTTGGGAGAAGTGACACATATATGCATACATATCAGCTACAATGACAAACCTAATTAGGAAAACTTCACCATGCAGATCTCAAACTATCATTCCTTGTGCAAGACTGATTGAGTAATTCTGTCCATCAGATTTAAGAAAAAAAAACATCAACAACAACAAAAAAACATACTTATTCCTTGAATTGTGACCACTACACAGAATTGTCATACACTAGGCACTTTTACACTGCCATTTCTGATCTGGATCAAATGCATCGGTACATTTGATCCGGATCAGTAACATCTCCCTGAGAGGAACATTTGATCTGATTGCTGAGCATTTAAACAGCCATTTCTGAACAGGCTCTACTAATGCATTTGATCTGGATCAGAAATGACAGTTTAAATTATTATTATTATTATTATTATTTATTCGTAGCAGACAGCCTTGTCCAGGGCGACTTACAAAATATAATACAAAGTGCAATAATACATTGCAATTCAGGCATAATACATTTTACAAATTTAGAATTTACACAAGTGTATACAAGATACAGTAAACAAAGGTCCTACATTCAATCAATTCAGGAAAAAAATAACAACGCTGAAACCTTTAAATGTGAATTACCTTTATACTCATTAACTTGTGTTTGCCATCAGTAAAGTATTTTTCCCCAAACACCCATTATTGTACTTGTCAAAAAATGGTAGGAGTTAATCAGTTGCCAGGTCCCAGTTTTATTATGGTTCTACATCTCATCAACTTCTCACCTTTTGAAAAATTAACTGACTTAATTCAAAACTATCCCCAACCGGTTCAATTCATTATGAACATTATTTAATTTTTTTAAATTTAATTATACCTGTTAGCAGTGGTAGACAATAGTTTAATGATTCCCTTTCCTATCACTATGTTAAAAAAAAATATATATACTGGAAACTAATAATGGTTTGTTCTTTTCAGGAACAAACTGCTGTCTGTTTTTACCTTTTCACTAAAAACATTAACACACACTTCATGTGTTTCCTTGTAGCTTTGTATATAGTACCTTAATGCAATCAATTATCTCGGCCTGTTGACACAGCGTTAATGAATCTTATTACCTTTGTTGTACACGATGTGCTACAAACAGACACATTTGTAGTTCAATCACATTAAAATAGTACGAGATAATTAGCTAGGCAAGTGTACCTACCCTACACAAAACGGGATACCAGCCACCTTTGCAACATCAAATAGACAGTGTATATATGTAATTTGAAAAAAAAAATCTGATGTTATTGGATCTGTGTGTGCAGGGTTAGGGGTCCGCTTCTCCCCATAGTGAGGGATTAGGGATTAGGGGCTCCAAAATGTCTGGGCTGCTGCCATTCCAAGGTACAAGAAGTGTGGTTGGATGAGTAGGTGAGAAATGAGCCTTATCTGAATTAGTACTGCTGGGATATAGATTCCTGCCAGATAAAGAACGGCAAATATTCTGACATAAAATGGAGCTGAATCTTAAGTTTTGTATAACAAGTGCTGAAATAAATCCCACTGAGATAGCATCTTAATTGGCCTAATTTTGGAACCTCCTATTTTAGGTACAAATTAGCAGCTGTTCACACTGATCGACTTGTAAACACTTTGCTGTGCTTGGCTCCCTTTTTTTTCACAGCTCTTGGAGAGAACACGGGAACAGAGGTGTGCCTAAGCAGATGGTTTAAAAATAAGACCGTACTGCTCTCACACTTACGGCTTTCTTAACACTTTCTCAAATCTGCTTTTCCATGCAGCCCCTCTGAGGAAACTACTGAATGGCTAGGCAGCAATCCACCTTGGAGGATATATGTCTGTAATCCACTCATTCTCTCCCGGGCATAACAAGTTGTTTGATAGGCCAACTTGAAGTTGTGAAACAAATGTTGGTGCCTTGTTTATGTTTGTGGTGAAATCCCCTGTAAAATAAACTGATTTTTATTTTTGAGGTATAACATAAACACAGATGATAGAACCAGCCCAAGTGTTGTGCCTTCCCTTCCACAATACTAGACGCGTGACTGTTTTCCCCACACTTCTCAAAAGTTGTCAGCGTTCCATATTGAGTTTTCACTCTGGTGTCATGGTTAGGACAAAAATAAAATCTGGATACTGCTGTAGTTAAAATATTAATAAAGTTGTATCATTCTGGAAACGTTCCATTCCACCCACGATCATTTATAAAGAAAAAGCAACTCTTAATAAAAGCAAAAGAGGAAGCTGGAATTCGGATCATGGGTTCTGGGTTTGCTCCATTATGTTTATGTAGAAGTGAATGGAGTCCATGGTAAACCTTCACTTATTGATAGCTTTTGGTTGAAGGACAACAACGAATAATGTTCAGTACTGGTTTATTTTTGTAACGACTATCATAAATAGATCACTTCATTCCAACATGAATGCACTGACGCTTATGCTTCTGATTTTCAATGTCAGTATTGAATGTATCCCTCAGCTAAGACCTACAGTAGGGTAAGGAACATAAGCGAGAATTAGAATACACTTACAAGAAAATTATTGGGATTTATAATTATGCTGAAATTATGACGCATTATATGCATTTGAATGTGAGAATTTGATGTTAAAATTGCAAAGGGATGCAACACAGCACTCCTCTTGTCTGTAACAAGTGAAAGTGAAGAAGAGATATTCTGAAGTGAATTTTGCTGTTAATCAAATTGTTTTGTTGGCATAGGGCAGCTCTATTCCTATAATAATGCACAATGTCTATCACAGTTCACGAAACAGTCACATCTGAAAATTACAAACAGCGCACCTGATAATGCATCTTTATAAACACCTTCACAATCAGGAATCTGAGTGATCTGTCCAGTGGTTAGAGCTTCCCTTGCAAACCTTTCGAACAAGTCCTGTCATTACAGATTTGGCCGGGGAGCACTTATACACTGCATGAAGAAGTGATAATTAACTGAAAGAAAGGGGAGATCAATTCCAATTTCCTTAAAGCTCAGCAGAAAAAAAAGCATTTGTGAGAAAATAAGTCTGCAAACTGATGTCACTCAAGCTTTGCAATGGGTAAAAGGTAGAAAATGCATCATTGGCTAACAGGTGGTTTTGAGACGTGCAAAGTACTAAAAACAAAGGTGTGGCATTTTTGGAAAATCACAATATAGCTCATTAACTTTGTTGTTAATTTGTTGTCTTTATCAAGGGTGCCAATAATTTCATAGATTCCTGTACATACCTACACCCTACACACACCAAAAGTAAGAGTATAATAAAATACCACTGTTATTATTATTTTATTTACAATGTTTTTCTCTGTTAAATGCTACACAGACTCTCATTGCCATATCTATTTGGCTCAGTGTTGTAAATGTAGGTTTCCTTCTGGTTCTGAACAATATAATTGAAATCTGTAGAAAACTTTGTATTTATATTTTATCTGGGAGGGGGGTTACGACACCTTTTATTATGTAAGGGCCGTCTTCATGTTGCCTTAAGTTGTTTGTCTTTCTCTGGTTTAATAACAGCAGGCAACATGCAAAGGATAAAACCAATGGTGCTTTTTTGATTGAAATCCCTCTCAGCAACCTTGTTTCATATTGTCAATTGGCTCTCCACCTCCATTGCCTCTGCAATGCCAGTGGCCTTGCCTGGAGAACAAAAGCAGTCAGATAACTCCAGAACTGAATTCTTTCTGAAAACAAAATAATGAGCGCAAACAATACAGTTCTCTTGAAAGGCTTGTCTGCAGAAGCATCCCAGCACTTGAAAGACGGTTCAGCAAATGGTAACTCAGTTAACTCAGGATACAAAAAATTAAGAAAAGAAAAAAAAAAAAAAGAAAGAACATGTATGATTTTCTTCAGTTATTGTAATCATGGTATCCACATCTGCTGTGAAATGTAGACCATATCCTGGGGATAATGATATGACATTTGAAGTAAGCAAACATTTAGAATAGCTGAAATGCTGTAGGCTTAGTTATATTCGTACAAAATTAGGAACATTTCCAGTGAAAAGGTAGATGAGATCACAGTAAGATAAAACATTTTAATTTAAAGGCTTGTGCTTTGAAGAAAAACTTAGTTTTCCTCAGTGGGGGGAATGGAGAAGCACTTAACAGGAAAAAAAAAACATTTAAACTTTGTACACACAAAAAAATGTATTTGTACACGCACTAACGTGATTGCCTACTCAATCCTGGCCACCCTATTTCCTCATTAAAAACAATCACCACTAATCAACAGGAATAGATGCTAAAATATACCGCTAACAATGTGATAGAAATGCGTTTAATTAATGAAGCATGCATAATTCTGTCAATAGTTAAAGACTAATGAATTTAAATAATGTATTCAGAATTTAACATTTTGTGTAGAATTAATGTTAGAACTTTAAGCTACAATGAATCATGATTTGTTTTTGTAATAAATTATTCATTTGTGCATTTGAAAATGAAAAAGACGCCAAATTAATGTTGTTGATTTTTATTTATTTTATGTATGAATGTATGTGTTTATGTATTTTTAATTGTGATGGAAACTTCCCCAGGTATTGGCATAGGTTCCAAAACTTCCCTGCAGAATCAAAACCATTTCAAGATAAGACCATACTGAGATCACAGCCATTGCATTGATATGAGATGTATGAGAGACAATACCCAACACAAGATAAAGCAAACAAAAACAGCAATATCTGGTAGCCGGCCTTGTGTATCTGGAGGCTGATATTTTTATCATTGGTGTGAGGAAAAAAGAAAGAGGCTGCAATAAAACCGGACACTGTGTTTGGAAGTTCTCATTTTAATGTGACAGGAATCTATATTATACCACCCAAGTGTAAATCAGTTCCTCTAATACTCCACAGAAATGCATCACTTTCTAGAAAACACCTGAAGTGTGTACGTGTCTGTTTTCTCTTTGTGGAAGCTGTTCTCCATGTGAGAAAAAGTCTTACTCCAGTAGGCATTGAGTTTGGAACATTTTCAGTATCATATGTTAAACAAAAGCTCTAACATATATATAAATAAATATATGAATTAATTAAATACAATTTAATTGCTGCCATATGCTTTCATTTTAGAGCATTCCACACAGATTACAAAACTAGTATTTTAAACTGTGTTGCCTTATTACATTTATTGCTACAGTCTGCCTTTTTATAGTGATATAAATCTATTTCCTACTCGTACACATAATCCTGGGACCCCATTTTACATTTTCTACACAACAAAATGTAATCAGTCTGTTCGTCTGTGAATAGATATTGGAGGAAGCGAAGAGGGAGTACCATGATTTAAGAAAAGGACCTGATTATCAGATCAATTCTCACTGTTGCAAATATTATGGCAGAAAATACAGCATCATGCTTGTTCCCCATGTAGACATATCGATCTAAATGTACTTTCTCCTGTCTTGTGCTTTGTTGTAATTTAACTGACTGGAACATTAGATCTGTATATTGCATCCCTAGTAGCTATCAATAAGCAGCTATGTTGTAATGTAGCTCTAAGCAGGTTTCATGTAAAAAGGGAAATTAGATCCCGTTAGAACCTAAGTGGGTCTTAGGAGTTTCACAACAGTATGACTGCCAAAGCATTAGTTCACTTGCAATTTCACTCGTAAAGCTTTGGAATTAGCTTCAGATTGGCACTTCTACTGAATTTCTTGTCACATTAATTCTAGTAGCACTAGCAGAGGATGCTTTTGATGTTTCGTTTCCTAGTCACATAACGTGACAACACCTGTGTCTTAAAAAAACTTCTATTAATGTGAAACTCTTTTTCCAGAGGAATTGTAATTAAAGTTTCACCAGCCACACAAATAATAAAACTTTTATATGCTTCTCATAAAATATTATTGCTGTGCTTTACATTTGTTTTACACTTATGAACATAAAACATATTGGGGACACAATAACCACTAGAAAAATACTTGATTGTACACTTGAATACAAAATGTAACCACACTTTTTTTTTTTTTTTTGTGTGGTAACTATACAGACAGAGAGACTAGAATAAAATACATTTAAAAATAGTACCCTCTAGCATATTTGTAACTCCAGAGGTGAGAATATTTCCAGATCACGATACGAGGTTTAGACTTGATCTAGACTTATACAGATGGTGTTGTTTTAGGTCTTTTTAAGTGTGTTGATACAGGAAGTAGGTAGTGTCTGAAGAACATCTTAGCAGTACTTATAAATTGCTGAAAATAGTAACATTTCTTTTTTTTTTGCATCATGACATACAAGCAGTTGATGAGTTTATTTCATTCTGCTCCAAAACAATGTCAGTAGAGCAGCTGAAAGTCTTGGTTGACCACACTCGAAGCCACGTACTATGACACTATGAGCAGTTACCCATTAAAAGTGCATCAGCTGTGTCCAGGTTTTCAGAACAGGGAGACATTCAAATTCCTTTTATTTCAAATCCAATCAACAGCAACATCCATGAAGAATTCATCCAAGATGTCTTTTACTTGAACCAGTTTGCATCGCCTTGTCTGTGTCCATTTCCTGCTTTGGTTGTGATAAACTATGAAAGATAATATTTTGTTTAAATCCAATTGTAACAAGGCCCACTTCAGCCAACTCGCTTGTCTGTCTACAACTCACGTAAATGTGTCCAGGAAGGGAAGAAACTCCTACATATTTCAGAAAATCTGGCAGAAAAATCAATCTGAGATTCAACCACATACAAAACTCTTGCTTGGAGTGGTTTCACTAAGTTACACAGTGAAAGTTGTTAATAGAGGGCATATCTATCCCTTTACACCAGCAAGCAAAAGTGTTGATAAAGAGCTTCACGTGTAAGGCTTGAATTACAGCAGTTTATATTTTATTAATGTAATATTATCAATACAATATTATTATTATTATTATTATTATTATTATTAATAGCACACACACACACACATACTCACACACAAATATGGATCTGGGTCCATGTTGACTGCATCTCTTTACTGCATACTGCGGTTAGTTTGATTGGATACAGCCAAACTATTTCCGGGAGCTAATTTCACAAATGTGTATGCTTTAAATCTGTTTTCCTTATGCGGGGAATGATTTGTGCTCTGGAGACAAGCTTGGCCTCAGGTTTTTGACCTCCTTGGTTTAGATTTGGATTATCTCAACTGCCTAAGGTTCTCAGGGAATTAAACTCTCTGCACAGTACACTGCAAAATATAGTAAATACATTTTAAAAATACAGTCTCTTAATAGTGGTTATCAGTTGCCTGCTCACATTTTGCACAGTGGCTGAGGAGTTGGGAATGTGAACTTGTGTGCTGCTCAGAAGTACTATGGAGGCACTGGTGGAATACTTTAACATTTCAATCTTATAATTTGCTATCTAATACATTGTAGGTTTGGATAGTGCTGCAGCTGATTTGTTTGCAGGATTAAAATGTAATCTGTCCCTCAATTCCAAATTGACAGTGTCAATAAAACAAACCCAGTTGCTTCTTGCATGATTTTGAGGACCTTAGAACAAGAATAAGCCAGTGGTATATCAACCATCATTTACATTGCACATATATGATATACACCACTTTAGGATGTCTTTTGTTTCTGAAAGTATAACATGAAAGCTGTTTTTTATTTATTTAAGACACATTTTAATGTATTAAATGTATTAAAAAATACAAAAAACATGCAAGTAGTCATTGAAGTGATTTCCCGAAAAAAATGAAAAGGACCTACTAGAGCGAATGTTAACCAAACAGATTCCCCTGACTGTGCCAGTTCAATTTAATATGCATAGCAAGTAATTTATACATTCATAATAGTATGCATGTATGTGAGTGTGTGGATGTATATATACAGTACTGTACAAACGTTTTAGGCAGGTGTGGAAAAAATGCTGTAAAGTAAGAATGCTTTCAAAAATAGACATGTTAATATATTATATTTATCAATTAACTAAATGCAAAGTGAGTGAACTGAAGAAAAATCTACATCAAATCCATATTTGGTGTGACCACCCTTTGCCAAAACAGCATCAATTCTTCTAGGTTCACTTGCACACAGCATTTTTTCACACCTGCCTAAAACCTTTGCATAGTACTGTATATATCCAGACATGCTCAAATTTGTTGGTACCCTTACAGCTTTTTGAAATAATGCTTCATTCCTCCTGAAAGTGATGAAATTAAAAGCTATTGCATCATGCATGCCTTGCATGCCTTTGGTATTTCATAGAATAAAGCAATGAAGCTGTGAAAAGAGATAAATTATTTCTCATTCTACAAATGTATTCTAAAATGGCCTGGACACATTTGTTGGTACCCCTTAGAAAATATAATAAATAATTGGATTATAGTGATTTTCCAAACTAGTTTCTTTAATTAGTATTGCATATGTCTCCAATCTTGTAATCAGTCATTCAGCCTATTTAAATGGAGGAAAGTAGTCACTGTGCCGTTTGGCATCATTGTGTGCACCACACTGAACATGGACCAGAGAAAGCAAAGGACAGAGTTGTCTGAGGAGATCAGAAAGAAAATAATAGACAAGCATGGTAAAGATAAAGGCTACAAGACCATCTCCAAGCAGCTTGATGTTCCTGTGACAACAGTTGCAAATATTAAGAAGTTCAAGGTCAATGGAGTCCTGATCTGAATCCTACCGAACATCTATGGAAAGAGCTGAAACTTGCAGTCTGGAGAAGCCACCCATCAAACCTGAGACAGCTGCAGCAGTTTGCTCGGGAAGAGTGGGCCAAACTACCTGTGAACAGGTGCAGAAGTCTCATTGAGAGCTACAGAGAACATCTGATTGCAGTGATTGCCTCTAGGTTGTGCAACAAAATATTAGGTCGAGGGTCCCATCATTTTTGTCCATGCCATTTTCATTTGTTTTATTATTTACAATATTTTGTTGAAAAACAAAATCAAAATCAAAGTCTGATTTCTATTAAATATGGAATAAACAATGGTGGATGCCAATTACTTTTGTCAGTTTCAAGTTATTTCAGAGGAAATTGTGCATTCTTCATTTTTGTGGAGGGGTACCAACAAATTTGAGCACGTCTGTATGTGTGTGTCTAAATTATATATATATATATATATATATATATATATATATATATATATATATATACACATACATACATACATACATATCTACAGAGAGAGGAGGGTAAAAAAGTGGTCTGTTGAACCAGCACAAGTCTCCATGAAACAGAAGGTAAGGGAATGCATATACAAAACAAGAGGTTGCTATACCAATGCAATTAAACTAATAAAAGGTGCTCTTAATCTACAGAGTCTAGTTAATGGTCTTACAATGCAGAGTATTCTTCAACATAAATGCCCTTCCACATGGTTTTAATCCTCATTGACTTGTTCCTTTAGAGGGATTTAAGTACTGTACGGAGAGAGATTCAGAGAGGAAGTTAGAGATGCAGACACATATACAGAGATATAACTGAGAACTACAGAACTACAACAATAACTACTTGGCTGCATCCTCACGTCACTTTGCAACCTGCAGGTGAAGTAATTTACACTTTCCTTAATCCCTGTAATTAATTTGAGCCAAGAGGTCTATCAGAGGCACACCTCCATATATTAGATTGGACACAGTGGGCCCCTATGGAGGTTTAAGGAAATGAGTTTCTTACAATGGTGTATTCATTTGGTTTGAGGAAGATGAATTTTATATCATCAGAACTCCCGACGAATGTATTGGTGTCACAACCTGTAAACCCTTGCTTATCCTTGTTTCTTAAACTGAGAATCCCCTGCATTATTATGAGGGATATGTTGTTGGTGGCTGTGCTCAGGAATGAGCTGGGTGCCGGGATCAGAGCGTACTTACTTCAGCTCTGATTTGGGAAATGGCACAGAGAGAATCCACTGTTATTAGTTATGTTCCATTCACTGCACATAAAGGAAGATGGATTGACAGCATTTAATCGCCAAGTCCTCTATTTTTAAGGCATGTGTAACATTTCTTTCCAAAGCAACTGGTATTGATGCAGTTGTTATATGTAATAAGGATGCAAATTATTGCCAGATAACTTGTGCTACTAACCCCCTTATTTTAGGAGTTTTATATATTTATTGCACAGTATTCTAATCTAGCTGATGCATAACGTATAGTACATTTTGCACAAGCAGTCAATGGGGCAATTTGTGCTCATAAAGATTAAATGTTTTATCTTCATATATGATCAAATTAGGCTCCTGAAGGCCTGCAGTATCTTCGGTTATTAAGTATTAAGGAGTCTAATAAAAAAATATTGTATAGGTGATTTGCTTACAATCGAGGTAATCATTCAAACTTTAAACACTAAAAGACTTTATAACATATATGTACCAGAGATCAGGTAAGTACAATACGTTGTTTGAATGTAGATAAGATGATCTGTGCCCCTTGAACACTGGAGTATAACAATGCTGTTGAGATTTTAGGTTGGGTTTATTTCACTTGTTTTGTATATCTTTGCGGGAAGCTTTAGAATCAATATGTAGTCGCTGATGTATTTTTAATTTGAATTGTGAATGTGTTGAGAAAAGGTTCCACCACTGGGCTGTCTTAATCCATATCAATAACACAACCCTGTCATGTATATGCTAATTGGGTTCAATCTCCAGTTCAGACCAACTGTCTAGATCTGTTCCTAATCTTAAATCACCACTTCACCCACCTTTAAATGTTATAAATCCTGCTTGATTGCTCATAATTACCATAAAAGAAAATCTTCCCTTGACTGGATACTCAAAAACAGGAGAAGCAAGAGCCTTAATAGGTAGACAGGAAGCAAGAGCCGGCAGACACCCCGTGGTGTGGAGTGACAATGAAGCTGACAGAGGGGCTCAAAGTTGAGAAGTGTGCCCTGTTCAATCTGTTCTGAAATGTCACCGGTTTCTGTTCTCTTCATGAAAGGTGTAAGGCAACTTAAACATTGCACTTCTGTCATGAAAAGCTTTCAATACAAAGCTATCTGGTGTAGCAGAATACAAATTGTCTGCTTTCAACTCACATTCAGGTGCGGCAGGCAGTGACACAAGGTCGTAACCCTGGCGTGTTGAAAATTTTGGATGACTCTGCTCTTGAACTCTAATGAGAAGAAAGAGGCTTTGGCCACAGATGGAAGGTGCCGTTGCCTTTCCCTGCCACTGAAATCCCACCTCGACGGGCGTGGATTTGCAGCCTTGTAATTCGGAAGATATTTATAGAGTAATCTGAGGGAGGATTGCACAAATGCATTAATGTACTGGGAAAGGGTGGATCTGTATATTTAATACTTTAGTACAGTATTAAATGAGCTATACGGATCCCCCCTTCCCAGTACATTAATGCATTTGTGTCTTTAAAATCTTTCACCACTACACAACACAGTTACACATCTATTGGCTACTGCTAAGCAGATTCTAAACTGGGCTTTGTATATTTGTTGTTTTATTTGTTTGTTTCGAGAGAGAAATGCAGATGAATAGCAGTTGACAAAATGAAATAAATACATACGTGAAAGTTTGATAAATATATATACATTTTCTCATATGCAAGAGACTTCAATAATTATTATAATAATACTGATTCAATAAAGATAAACATCCATCTTCAGTGGCATGCGATCTCCATGGCATTTCCTTTTCTAATGATCACTTAATACCTTTCTATGTCAACCACTTTCGGGTACAAAATCAGCAACACTTTCAGCAAGCTGCCTTATATAGTAATAATGAATCCACACCAGCACACCATACTCAATGTCAGGACAAAATCATCAAATGTCTTAAAAAGAAAGTAAAAACGAAATGTAATTCTTCACTTACACCTTAGATGAAATACAGCACATTACGTTAATTCGACAATACTGATAATAAAGTTTTTTCAATAAAAGTTATCTTTCTAAAGCAAAAGGTTTTGGTGTTGGCTGTCATATTATAAACAGAGAAAAAGGTAGTATTTTCAATCTTATTAAAATAATGGTAGTCCCTGAACATCTTTGTCATAAATCACTGTCAGGGGGGTAAACATCAGCAGAGCATCCTCATTTGCTATATGTATGTATTTGTGTATTTATTTTGACATTTTTTATTATTACATGATAGTCCCCCTGAAGGGGAATGAATAATGAAACATAAGCGTCGACATGTTTAAAAAAAATAAGCTGAAAAAACCCTGGCAGAACTCTTCAGTTTTGGGAAAAAAAAACAACCTACTGGAGTGTTGCTGATAGTTAAATAGTGAATCTTTTCATAAAATAAAAACGTCCATATTTCCAAGCATTTATGAACTTCAAAGCCCCCAAATGTAATTGCGCAATTAATGGATGTTCTTGTAATTAAAATACACGATTCATCACCACAATTGCTTTTTCTCTTTTGATGTGACTGATCTTAATTAAAATGCACATTTTAAATAATATCTTTGTTATCAAATAGTTTGACTTTGAATTTAAGTTTGTTTCTTGTTATAACAGACCCCTCTATACATCCCCCACCTGCCTTTAAAGGCTTCTATACATGGAAATAAAATAAAATATCATGTGGACTTGACATTTAGCAGGAGAAATGCATTTTAATATTCTCTTCTGTATACTATTCGCTGCACACTTTTCTCATGCAAAAGGCTGTAACCCTAATGTTTTCCAGACACTGCTTGCATTATCATGGAAATCCAACTCATCTGTGATATAAGCTTCTTTTGTGCCCACCTTCATTTAAATGCTCTTTACTCTGTGATTTAAGATGTATTTCCACCATGTGAATTCAAGCTGTCCTGTAATCTGTTACATTAACAGCTACGATTTAAATATTAGAGACCCCCGCACTTAATGGACAGTTCAAACACATGATCTTGTATGGGGCTGTTATTTAGTAAGCCTCGATAATAATTAAAGCCCTGATGCGCTTTTGAAGGGCGGGAGAGTTTTTTGCAACATTTCTGTCAATGGAATATTATAAATGGATTAAATCTTTCTTTTTGTCTTCTAAAAGTTGGTGAGTGCTGGTCCATTGACATGATCAAAACAGATAAGTTCTTCAAAAGAAAATACATACAACACCTGTTTAGTGTTGCCCCCCACAACATCAATTCGTTATAATGCTGTCCTCTAACAGCAGTTTACCCACATTGATTTTGAAAAATGCAGACAAGATAAAACTAAGCTTCTTCCAAGACCACTACTTCTAATATTAATATTTAGACTATTTTGGTTATGGTAATAAAAGTGTCATTTTGTATTACATTAAAATGAGATTTTAACCTGGATTTGAACTCTGAGGGCATGCAGAGGCCCAGATCAAAACTCAACAGCCAGACTGACATTAAAAACCCAACATTATTTATATTTGTTAAGTTTATTTATGTTTTTGTTTGGCAGTTACTGAAGCTTGTGATTGGTGGGTGGGCTTTGATGTGCTCTACACTCTGAATTAGATAGGGCTATACAAACACTAATGTGAAGAGAAGAGTGGTGCACAAACCAACTCCAATAAATTGTTAGAGGTGTTTGATGGGAGACAGATGGCCCCATTTAGCCTGCTCATCATCAGATGCCCACAGTTAGTAAAAAACTGCCAGTGACTTGCCATACCCTAGGGGAAACGTAAGCACAGCCACATTATTGAAACCATTTATCTTGTGAAGATGCAGCATTGTCTGACACTGAGAAAGAAAGTGCGTCTCTGCTCCACCCACAGACTGCTGAGTAAGTGTCATATATTTCTCAGTACAGTGCAGGGACCTGATCAGGTCATTCAGACTTCATCATTTAGACAGCCTGTATACACTGGGAAACTTATTTATTCCATTGTGGTACATGCCTTGATAATGATTTATTTATTTATTTAGCAAATAACACTTAAAAATAACAAATATATGGCAAAAGATTACTGAAATATATGGACTTAAACTTATCAATTGCATTCTTTTAAAAAGTAAATATAAAAACTGACAAAATAACTGACAATTCATGTCATGGGACTCTAGAATATAGAACCAAATCTGTTATATTTAATTTGAAGCAAGCGCTTGGTAATATTAAATGTACAAGAAATGGCTTTTGCTAATTGTCAAAAGACCTGCACAGTCCCTGCATATGTACATTACTGGTAAACTACTTCTGTGCTTTATTTTGATTTTGTGAATCAGTGTAAGGGCCATTTATCCAACATTTTAATTCCATAATTCAAGTATTATAAATCATGTTGAATAAAATATTAAGTCCTTATAGGATTGATTTAAGCTACACACTTCATCATTATAGGCCATTTCCAGAAATTGTACTTTCTGATGTTATCAAGCCTGCTCCCTTATAGGAAAAGCTTTAGTTTAGCAGACTCATAAATCGCTCGAGATAGCTGGATTATGTAACCTGAACTACGGGGCTTTAAGTACGAGACTTGGGTGCATTCTATTTCATGTGAAGAAAAACTTGCACTATTAAATATTTTATGCGGTGAATGAAAAATTAAAGTTTTGCAGTGCTCGGTTTTTCAAAATTTCCCCATTACAACAAAACCTCATAAAACTGTATTTGTATGTCTAATTTTTGGGGTTTATTTCTATTGTGAATGGACAGCTCTGAGTCAAGCCATTTATAAGCTATATAATTTACATATTACATGAAAAGGCCAATTATATAGCTGGGTATACAAAATATATTTAGTTTTAATGGTTGGATGCATACAAAAAAGAAACGTGCATTTCATAAACACAAAACTAAAGAAAGAGTCTATGAGAGCAAGTGGTCAAATATATTAAAAGACTACAGGGGGACCTTGTCCATTTTTATCAAACCTAATGTTTATTTGGAAAATGCTGATCATTTCCTGAAATGATGATTTGAATGTTGTGTATTTTGTAATATTTTTTCTGAAATATGCCATTGATGTATACAATATTGATAATTATACAAATCATTATTATTTATGTGAGTGCACCTGTATTTTCTTGCTAAATCAGCTCACTTCATGAGGGGTGTGAATAAATGTGGAGGCTACTGTATACACACACACACACACACACACACACACACACACACACATGCACACATTTGTTTGTTTTTATCAGTACACAAATCTCTCTGCTTCACTGTGTGAGAGAGTAAAATGCATTTCTATGGTTTTCAATTTAATGCACATCCCAAAATCCATTATGCATGTTTTCAACTTAATATCTGAGATTGTGGATTTAGGGCATATTTATAGGTCCCTTGTATATGACAAGACATGTAATTATCTGTAGTAATGCATAAACAAATTTCCACATTTTATAATCTTATTAGGAGATTAGAGCTTTCAAATGGCTTAGGCATGGTTGTCTGTTTAGGGGTTTTGGTCTCAAGCTAATGCAGATGTATGTATGTATATGTGTATGTACGGATGTATGTATGTGTGTGTATTTATATATTTTCTGTTTTGCTGTGTATGTATGTTCCTTTCCAGGAATTCATATGGCATTTGACCAAATATGGCTAACTATCAATGCAAAAGGTCCTCAGCTGCCCTTTCCCTTCCCTCCCTTGTTTCCACAACTCCCTAATTCCCAAGTGTCTGCTCAAAACACACCTGTTCAGACTGCACCTGTAATAGATTAGCTACCCTTTCTGGACCATAGGGCACTGACGCATAACTTGCATGTATCTACACTTCACTTTCTCCTTACTATTGCTACTTATTTTATATTTACTTCTATGTTGACTTTAAATTGCCTAAATTGTGTATTTTTCTCAAACATTGGTCATTATAACCACTGTATATTTTTCTGAAAACTATAAGTCACCCTCAGTGTCTAAGAATAAATACATACAAGCAAAATAATAACACAATCACATATAAAATGGATTGTGCTCAGAAAAAAACAAACAAAAAAAAAAGCTACCAAATAATTGGCCAAGATGTTAAAATGTGTTCTGAATGGAGACGGGGCAAATATCGTAGACAGATAATCCATGAATACTTCATTACCTGGCTTTGAATCATTGCAAGGTTATTAAGAAAAGCAAACAGTACCGTTTACCAATGTTGATAACCTTGCTGACAACATCACACTATGAAATAAATGTTATAAACTAACAAATTAACAAACCGGTTGAGTGTCAGTACCTCAGTTTCACTTAATTTAAAATTTACTGTATTTTGTTTTAAGGAATTCAATCAATGTTAAGTGTTCTCTTATTTTTTTCCAGAGCTGTATATACACAATACCAAAAACATTTATTATGGAAACTAGCATGCCCACCCACAGCACCAGCTTCAAAATGTGCTCTCACCACAGAGTACATGAAAAAGGAAACATAACATGATACATAGTTTTCTACTTATTTGTGAATTTGTGGGTGGCCAGTAAAGCTATAAAACCAGGTTGTGCTGTTCATCTAATACTTTGTTATGTCATGATAATGTCTTCTTACCTTTCTTCCTTTACTTTCTCAATAAAAATGCCACAACGCAAAATAATCTTCATGTTGCCTTAAAGCTACACAACAATTTTCCACATCCAAAAAATAAGAAAATGCAGAACCAAAAAAACAAAAATAATGTGATTATTACAGATTACAGAGACACGTGCCTTAAATAATACTTTTTGATGTTTCTACTCTATACATCACAGTCTAGAATTTGTAATATTTAAAACACTATGCATATTTAATATCTTACCCTCCGCAGATTTTCACTCAAGCTTCCACTTCACAAAGTGATTTGAATTTTCTAAAAAATGTATCACATACTCCTCTCAACTAAACTGTCTTTAAAGTGGCACCATTAGGTAGAAGTTACCCATTATGTTGCAGATTGACTACAAGGGAAAAGAAAGAACTAAAACAGAAAAAGCAGACCAGTAGCTGAAACAGGACTATTCATATGAGTAAGGTGAAGGTCAACAATAGTGCTTTGCAATTTGTTCTGGATTTACTGTTAAATTAAAGTTCAGCCATGCTCTGCTGACTAAAAATGAAGAAAGGAACAGACACTTTGTCAGTCAAGAAAGTTAAGTGTCCTATTTTCAACAGTTATTTGAAATGGTATTGGTGGGCAAGTTCAATCCTCTGTGTTTTGACCCCATATTAGAAATATGTGACCTTTATTTTTAAAAATGTTTATAAAGCATTATTTCTTATCTTAAACTACATAGTAGTCATACCATATAAAATTCAAAGAAATTGAACAGTGCAGTCAATATTTTTGTTTTTCCATTTTCATTCCTTTTTCTTGCTATCACTCCCTCAAAGTCATTCTATTTCATAAGCATTTATTGTAAGTGTGATTTCTGATACTGTATCATAACGAATGTATTGCAATTTGATGTGGTCGTCTTTTTCAAGTCTTGGGATCCATTCGATAGCTTCCTTTGTCCATCTGTGTTCTGTTCTTCTTGCAATGTGTCCATCCCACTGCCATTTTGAACATCTGTTCTCAGATCCATTACTTTATATATATATATATATATATATATATATATATATATATATATATATATATATATATATATATAATTTCTTCTTGTTAATCCTAGGATACATCTTTGTGTCTTCTGCAGTTTCTGAAACATTTTTGCATTTTGTTTTTTGAAATGTTTTGCCAGAATCTTCTCCAGCTTCTACTTCAGAGCCCCTACTGTGATTCCATTAGTTTTCCATTTTTCATCTTCCTTATGACATAGCCTACTTCTTCTGGAATCACATCTGGAATTTCAGTTATGGCCATTCTTCTTTATTGCTGTCATCACTACTGTATAGTTTTTTGTAGAAATCTTCCACTCTTCTGATAATCACATCTCTGTTTTTGATTGTTTTACCATCATACATTTTTCAGGGCAATCATTTGATTATTTCTTATTTGGAGGTGTTGTTTTGTATTTCTGATGTTTCCATTATTTTCAAAGGTTTCTTTAATTAGGTTGCCGTTTCTTACATCTTCAGTAATACATTTCCTTTACTGTTTTTGCACGGCTCGATTTAATTAACTTTTGATTTGGGGTCTTGACTGTATTTATCTTCTTTTGATGATAAGTTATCTTGTTTCTTGTGAGATCTTGTTATCGTGTTGTGATGTATTGAGTTCTCCACATTCTCTTGCAATTTCCATGGTGTCACTTATTATTTAATCACACATCTGTGATGCATATAGGTCTTTATGATGTCGCCTGGCTTATTTGGATTATTCTTTAGTTTTCTTATTTCCACTTTGGCATTGAGATGATTTCTGCACTGAACCATTCTGTGGCCACTTCCAATATTGAATCTGTATGACCATGCAGTCTTCTATTATGTGCTTATGGTTCATTAAGATGTAATCTATTTCACTCTTTTCTCCATTACGACTTCTCCATGTCCATTTTCTTGTTGGTTTTTCTTTAAGAGAGATTTTGTGAGAAAAAGATTTGTGTTTATATTTATATATTTAGCTACTGAGGTCTCATCCTGTTGTTTTCAGTGTTTAGCATTGAAGTCTCCAATGATGATTTCAATATGTGCTCTTCCCTTTGCATGTAGTTGTCCTATTTCTTCACGAGAAATATATTTTTCCTCGTCAGAGTAGCTTGATGTACAGTGAGGGAAAAATATTTGATTCCCTGCTGATTTTGTACGTTTGCCCACTGACAAAGAAATGATCAGTCTATAATTTTAATGGTAGGTGTATTTTAACAGTGAGAGACAGAATAACAACAAAGAAAAATCCAGAAAAATGCATTTCAAAAAAGTTATAAATTGATTTGCATGTTAATGAGGGAAATAAGTATTTGACCCCTTCCACTTAGTACTTGGTGGCAAAACCCTTGTTGGCAATCACAGAGGTCAGACGTTTCTTGTAGTTGGCCACCAGGTTTGCACACATCTCAGGAGGGATTTTGTCCCACTCCTCTTTGCAGATCCTCTCCAAGTCATTAAGGTTTCGAGGCTGACGTTTGGCAACTCGAACCTTCAGCTCCCTCCACAGATTTTCTATGGGATTAAGGTCTGGAGACAGGCTAGGCCACTCCAGGACCTTAATGTGCTTCTTCTTGAGCCACTCCTTTGTTGCCTTGGCTGTGTGTTTTGGGTCATTGTCATGCTGGAATACCCATCCACGACCCATTTTCAATGCCCTGGCTGAGGGAAGGAGGTTCTCACCCAAGATTTGACGGTACATGGCCCCGTTCATCGTCCCTTTGATGCGGTGCAGTTGTCCTGTCCCCTTAGCAGAAAAACACCCCCAAAGCATAATGTTTCCACCTCCATGTTTGACGGTGGGGATGGTGTTCTTGGGGTCATTCCTCCTCCTCCGAACACGGCGAGTTGAGTTGATGCCAAAGAGCTCGATTTTGGTCTCATCTGACCACAACACTTTCACCCAGTTCTCCTCTGAATCATTCAGATGTTCATTGGCAAACTTCAGACGGGCCTGTACATGTGCTTTCTTGAGCAGGGGGACCTTGCGGGCGCTGCAGGATTTGAGTCCTTCACGGCGTAGTGTGTTACCAATTGTTTTCTTGGTGACTATGGTCCCAGCTGCCTTGAGATCATTAACAAGATCCTCCCGTGTAGTTCTGGGCTGATTCCTCACCGTTCTCATGATCATTGAAACTCCACGAGGTGAGATCTTGCATGGAGCCCCAGACCGAGGGAGACTGACAGTTATTTTGTGTTTCTTCCGTTTGCGAATAATCGCACCAACTGTTGTCACCTTCTCACCAAGCTGCTTGGCGATGGTCTTGTAGCCCATTCCAGCCTTGTGTAGGTCTACAATCTTGTCCCTGACATCCCTGGACAGCTCTTTGGTCTTGGCCATGGTGGAGAGTTTGGAATCTGATTGATTGATTACTTCTGTGGACAGGTGTCTTTTATACAGGTAACGAGCTGAGATTAGGAGCACTCCCTTTAAGAGAGTGCTCCTAATCTCAGCTCATTACCTGTATAAAAGACACCTGGGAGCCAGAAATCTTGCTGATTGATAGGGGATCAAATACTTATTTCCCTCATTAACATGCAAATCAATTTATAACTTTTTTGAAGTGTGTTTTCCTGGATTGTTTTGTTGTTATTCTGTCTCTCACTGTTAAAATACACCTACCATTAAAATTATAGACTGATCATTTCTATGTCAGTGGGCAAACGTACAAAATCAGCAGGGGATCAAATACTTTTTTCCCTCACTGTAGGTGCACAGGCTTGGACAATCTGGTCTGATATCTCTTTGTTAGCTGGATAATTATTCTTGCTGCTCTGTCAGAAGTGCTGTCAAATTCAATTATGTTATTCTTCAGTCTCCTGTGTATAAAGAATCCAGCACCACTAGTGCAACCATTTCTTGTTCTTTGATAAAATAAAATAAGTCCACTTGTTCAGTTCAATTAGTTATTTTCCTTTTCTTCTAATTTCACTGAGTCCTGTAATGTCCCATTACATTTTACAGAGTTCTTCAAATTCTTGACGTTTTGCTTCACTGGAGAGAGTTCTGCAGTTGTACGTAGCCAGATAAAGAAAACTATGGCAGGTGATTGTTCGCACCCTCTGCTTTTATGCTCCCCTGACCGCTGCAACTGAGGGCTGTTTGTTTTGTTTCAAGGGTTTGTTAGTCAAAACTCATCAGGTTGGCCAGACGGGCCATATATATATATGGATGGATAGACTGATATATGCATAGATATGCCTGGATATAAGATTTAGTTGCCAGACAATTTACTTCAAGATATGAATTGTGGGCTTTGAAAGGGTTCGTGCTTTCATTTGCTGACCAGTCAGTGAATATTATTTCATTCGAGGAGAACAACTGAAATGCACTGACTAAAAGAAAGGTCTCACAGAATGGTAAGACTGGTAAGCATGGACCTTAATTAAAGTATACCACATCTGTCACGTTGAAAATCGCAATTAGCGTAATGCCTTAAAACTATAAAAGGAATGCAGTGCTTGTTCAATTCTAATTTAGCCTTCGATAAATGGCAAGGAATATTTCACTTACAGCTTTTAATATGGAGTCAAGTTGAATCAAAAGTATCTTGGAAAGCAAGATTCATTCTTAATGAGTGCTATTCTATTGCTTTGTTCTTTCAAACAACCTATAACCAACTGAATATTCATGTCAGATTTTATACTAGTAGATTTTGATTATGTTCAGTATTATTCTCAATAATAATAATAATAATAATAATAATAATAATAATATGTTGTTGTTGTTGCTGTTATTGTTATTATTGAACTAAGGCCAAACTGCAATGTGGGGAGAAAGGGAAGAGGTAGCGAAAGATGCATTCAGATTATGGGTAGCCACTATTAAATAAAACATAAATAAAGAGTAGCTATAATTGTGAAGAACAGCACATCATTTGGCAGTTTTATCTGTCTAATTCTCTCACCTTGAATTCGCTTATACCATTTCAGCTGGTCTCAGCTTGCTCATGTGAATATATGTACAGAGATCAGTCTTAAGGCAGCTAATTACTTGTGCTTTAGAATGGATGAGAGGAGCAGTAATAAACAATCAGTCAGCCTATAATGTTATACACATTGCTGTTATTGTGCATATGGAATGAAAAAATATTTCTGGCCAATTTAATATTTCGATTTATAACAGAGTAAAGACTGTAGTCCTCCCATTTGCAAACCAATTACATGTGCAATTACCATGACAAGAGAGATTTCATCCACTTTAAAACAAAGGTATCAATTTCAGTCTATTTCCTAACCTATACACTCTACATATGCACCTGTGAAACAATGCATTTCTGCATATTGGTGCAAATGATTGAAAATGAATTCAAGAATTTAAGAATGTGCAATTTGTTTCCCCCATTAATGAGCCGATTTAAAAAAAAACTTTGAGAGAGCAAAACCCTTCTCAGAGCCACAAGCATGTTTTAAGCCATCTGCTCCCTTACACCTCATGATACACAAGCTAAATCTGTACAGTGTGCTAAATTCCCCTGCCTTAAGTATTTAAGTGACATGCCTCAGCTTTGTATTCAAATAATAGGGGTGTGTCCCTGAGGGTGAGCATCACCTGAATCTGATAGAAGAATGTCTTACTCCAAACCTTTCTGTGATTGAAGCACCCACAATTGCCACATCTCTAGCAGCTGTGGCTGAAATCATTTATAATAAACTTGTTCTTCCAAGTGCTAACCAGGAAACGCACACTGTTCACAAATCCTGGAAGTGCTTTAAGCTTGTCAATGGGAACTGAATGTGTCACAAGCCTGGAAGTGTCAATTTAGACTTGTACCTTAGAACTGGTTGTGTGCAATGTTGGATTGATAGGTGTAATTTTTATATTTATGTTATTTTTTCCATCTCCTTTTTTTAATTTATTTTTTATTAAATTCACAGTGAATGCAACATGTGTGTCAGCATGTACACAATGGAATTTTTTGACAACAAGTTTCAAATTTCAATGAATAGGAATTAGTATTTGTTTTATTACTATTATTGGTATTTATTTAGGCAGTCAAATGCACATGCATCTCTTTCCAGGGAGGAATTAAGGGATGAAAAATGGCAAATTCCAAATAACAATGCATGCAAAAGCCCACTTTAGGATTATCAGCAATGCGGCCGCCACCATTTTTCATTGATAAGACTGAAATATTGGCTGAGGTCTTTAGAGGTAGTACAGCCAACAAATACAATAAAACACCAGCAGTGGATTACAGTTTTGCATGTAAATTATTATACAGATATAATGGTCATGTAAATAAATACACATATAGCATTTGCATTTTACTTTAGGAAGTGGGAATTGGGCTTATGGGATAGTTGAGAAGTGTTTGTTACAATTTTGGTGTTTCCAGATGTTATCATCTAATTGTGCACTTAGTTATTTGCTGCTGTAGAGGAGAACATTAAGCTAACTGGTACTGCAAAAAGACGTTCAGAGATACACTACCTGTCAAAAGTTATAGAACACCTCAATTTTTCCAGTTTTTATTGAAATTTAAGCAGTTCAAGTCCAGTGAATAACCTGAAATGATACAAAGGCAAGCAGTAAACTGCCAGAGGTGAAAAATTATGACCAAAATTCACATCAGAGAATGCTTCACATCATTAGAAAGCTAAGAGTCTCAGCTTTCATGGGATATCAGACACTTGGCAAACAACACAACAGTGAAGGGTATCAGAGGTGTTTGTCAGCTTAAGGGGTTACATTTTGTTAAATTGCGTTTGTTCTATGCTTTAATTTCAGAGTACATTGAGACATTAAACTGTGTAAAGATCAAGAAAAACTGAAAAAATTGAGGTGTTCTAAAACTTTTGACCGGTAGTGAAGTAACTCTTATCTTCTATGACACATTAACATGGTTAAAGTGGGACTTCCACATGTCTGCTCAAATGCTCATCTGTCCAAAGGGAGCAATATCTAAATAAAATATTTCTCAGCACGAAACCACAATGCAACACAAAGATGAGAGTGTGGCCATTAACCTGACCTGAAACCCATTGATCATGTGCAGCTTATCCTTGACAAATCCCTGTGAAGCTGTCTCAGATTAGATAATAGGAATAGGTTTCTTCCTCAGCTTGAACTTGATGGGCACATTGGTTTTCATTTATTAGAACACTTGCTGCTGAGAAAAATCATTCAATAATGTTCTATTGAAATCTGTCTGTCTGACCACCTGCCAATCTATCTACCTATTTACAGTTTATAGGGGAATCGCTTTCTATATTAATAGGATATCTTTCAGAAAAACAAATGTCTCTCTCTTTCTCTCTCTCTCTCACACACACTTGTATCTGTGATAATATATTTAAAAGCACCCATAAAAAACACATGGGGGGTTTACTGACCTGATGTTGTCCTCACTAAAAATAAATAAATTAACAAATAAATACATACATACTGTCACATAAATGCATTTTTAATGCAGCTAATGCAGGGTAGAGTTTAAAGTTCAATGCCAGGCAATATATAATGATTTCCACTCACTGTCAGGATGCAGTAAAGAAAAGTAATTACCCTTTTTCACAATAGCATTGCAGCCAATACAGTTCCATACAAATAAATTCTGTCATTTATTTTCAAGAGCTGACATCAATAATTGGTGTGAAGTGTCCAAGTGTATTACTTGAGATTTGGTCCAATTGTTTAAGACAAACAGGATTTAAATTATGTTGAAATACCAAGAAGGTATCAACATAAATGGATCTTTCAACTAAAGGATAAGAGCTTTACAAAATCAGCGAAAGAAGGATAGAAACAAAACAAAAGAGAATAAGAAAATGAAAGAGAAAGAAAAAAGAAAAAATATAGTTTAAAACCACACCTATTCAAATATTTTATGTATTTACTGTAACTCTTTCATGAATTTGGCTTTAAACTTAAGGCTTTCTGATGGCAATTATTAGAAGTGGCTTCAAATCACTGACAAGTGGTGGCAGCCGTAAAGCATAATTTAATTACGACATCCCTGGGGTTTCATTACTAATCAGCATTTTACTTAAAAAATTCATAAAGAGAGACCTCAATTTATTGTTCCCTAAGGAAGTTAATTTTATTAGAAGGGGAAAAAAATCATTCTGTTTTGCAGAGAATGATTGCTCACCAAAGATGTATACTCCGAGAGGTACAGTAATGAGAGCTCATTTCTTTGATGCCGAGATCAAACTGATTTCACACATGTATTGATATATTCTACACTACAATGAATAATCTCTTTATTCCTTAAAGTTAAAATAATTAAATAATGCAATGCAATAAATGAGCTATAACTGATGTCACTAGGGATAGTTTAATCTTTAAAATCTTCCAGAAAGCATAATAGAAATGCAAAGCAATAGCTAATAACTAATAAAGTCCCGATACGGCTTTACTTTCTGTCACTATATAATTATGATACATATCAAATGATACAATACATAGCATTTGACTAGGGACAGTAATGGCAATTATATTTTGGCTGTTATAGTTGTATCTGGTAAACCATGACATCTAATTAAAGGGTTGTGGCCATTGAAGAAAATGCATTTGAACTTCAGTGATAAAAGTTTTAGGGCTATTTCTTCATTATTTCCAATGGATTGAAAGGCATATAGATGGATGGATGGATGGAAGGATGGGCAGATTGATAGAGAGACAGAGACAAAAAGGGGGAGAGAGAGAGGAAGATAGACAGACACATGGATAGGCAGACAGAACTTTAGCAGTGTATTAACACCACCTTGCTCAATTTTCGCCTTGAGCAAAAATGAAGATGAGCAAAGAACTATAGAAAATCTATAGTTTTTAAAACAGTATAATCCAGAAACAATATAATTTAAATAAGTTAAGATAAATGATTTAAAAAAATCATTATTCAGAGCTTGTAACAACAAAAACATCTTAGTTATGCATGTGGACATGAAAATTGCTTAATTAATAAGACTTATCTTGGTTTTCTTGTATATCCTGCCAGTGGGTATGTGTCTAATGTGGGGGAGGTAGTGAGTTTCAGACCCCTCAGGCAACTGCATGAAGCTGGCTTTTCCAAATCTTTATTTTTTGTTCTGGGTAAAGAATCCTTTAGCAGTATGGATGACCTAGTTTGTCGTTGCCAGTGGAGCTCACTTGTCCCTACTAGTTCAGTTAATTGAGTTTAAAAATCATAGCTATATCAGTCCCATCACAAAATATTATTGTTTTCCATTGAAACAAAGTTAAATGATGCCCCTGGAATTGCCTGCAAACTTTGATATCTTTCAGAGTTCAAGAAGATTGGAAAACCTCAAAATCGCGTTGATATATATATATATATATATATATATATATATATATATATATATATTTTTTTTTTTTTTTTTTTTTTTTTTTTTCTATAACTTGCCTATTCACATGCCTCATGAAATGCTTTTGAAGAACTTAAAGGTATAGTACTGCTAATATATTGTGAAAACTCTGGAAAAATATATATATAATTCAAACATAATTCATGGGAATCCAAAGACCTGTATACCTGCTTTTGCCGTTAATGTCCAGGAAGTTGCCCGACAGAAATAACAAATATTTTATGACACAGTGTGGGGTGTCAGACAGGATGGCAGGTATATCAGGCATGACTGGATCCCTCTGCTGGCACTTTCATGCCAGGACAGCTGGCCATATGGAAAGATACCAGCAGGGCACCAGTCAGCACTATCAGGAGGACTTACCTGGGGTTTGCCTAGCCGCCAATGTAAGGAGCACACACACACACACACACCCAAATCCCTGGCATTGTACCTGAGCGAAGGTGCAGGAGGGTGTTTGGTTTGCTGACAAAGCAAAGAGAGGGTGAGAGGGAGAGTATTATTCAATTTGATTGGATTCACCAGGTTTTTGTCCATTTTTCCATTTTAACTGACAACAAGCAATACTAAAAAGTCATTCGATAACAATCCAACCCCAAATTGATCTCATTAAAAAACATACAAATAACGTAATACATACAACTGTTATAATTCATAAGTACATACACAAACAAATGCTTTGAATATTTTACAGAACTATCAGTCTACAGCCTAATAACTCCCAACCACAATAGACTAGTGTGAGAGATCAGAAAACTGCCTGCTTTAGGGAAACAAAATCAGATTCTTAAGCATTATTAAGCTGATGATCTTCAGGTGCTACTGAAAACATCCTTCATAGTTTACTTTCTCCTAATGGATGCATGCAAGACATGTTCTCCCCTAATTGTCTGTGGTTCTATTCACGGGCAATAAAATATGCTTTATGGTAACTGTATGAATGATCACAGTGCAATTAAAAGGTAATTAGAGCTATGTAGTTACATTGTTATTTTATTGTTACATGACACTTTTTTCAGTCCTGTAATTACCAGGCAAAGTCACTGTAGTTTATGTGCATTGAAATAACACATCCACTGTATACAAACACATATTTAAAGCAAGCAATTCCTCAGGTCTCTTAAACATACTACCATACTTCCCATTGATGAGTTGGTGGTCAAAGATGACAATGTGGCAGACAATCTATTAAGAAGTGTCTGCTGTGCTTCTTTTCCATTTTCAGCTTGTCACGTGAAAGCCCTAACAATTGTCAATCAAAGAACAAAGAACTTCATATTTTACAGTATAGAATTATTACTCATGTCTTAATCTTCATCAAACATGCAAAGCAGGAAGTTTTGAAGAATGCTAGTTTGTCTAAGCTAGAACTACCTTATCTGCCAAACCAAAGCTCTCCAGTGCGAACAGTGTTTCAGGGCACAGTTTCAATGCCATCCCATTTAAGCAGCTGATGTTATGACCTTGGATAAGCCACTCGCGTATCCCTGTCTTGGGCCTACCCTGCTATGAAACAGGTTGCATTCGAGGACCCTACTGGAAATGAGATCTGACAAGTCAATTGGCCTATCTTGATAAATAATTTCTAACAAGGAACCTTGAGGACACACTTTAAATGTCCCCCATAGGTAAAATCTGACAGAATAAGGCTAGTAAAGGTGCATATATTCTCAAATTAAGGAGAAGAAAAAAGGAAGAAAGGGAAGGATAAACTTGCTCTAGGTGACTATGTTAACCAAGTGAACTTGTTCAGGGGAACTCATTTGAACAGTTTCACAGTTTCTCCTCAGCTGATAGGCAATTCATAAATGGGATTCATTTTTTTATACACTATGTATCACAGTTGAATGGCTGTCAGAGCTTCTCAGGTGTAAGGCACTCTGCTTCAAAACATGAAACCCACATTTTAAAAAGAGAAGGGAAATGAAGGGAGCTCTGAAATCTAGCACTTGCTAAAGCAGTGTTTCCCAAACATTTCTTATCTCGACCCTGAATAAAATTTTGTCCCAGTCCAGTGATCCATATGGCTCAATAATGTGCACAGGACATTAAAGGGCAGGGGCGCGGCTGTGGGGTGGGGGGTGCTGATGAAGTGTGGTCTTGGGGGGATGGGATTGGACATTTGGTCGTTTTTTTTTTTTTTACAAAAATCCATACAGGAGACATCACATGTTGGTTCAGGAAACAAAATGTACAAATGTAAAATGTGACTATTGCAAATTTGGAAAGTAACATATGGTGCTGCTTAATTTTGTGGATGAGCTCATCGAGTCTTGTGATTTATCGTCAAAACCATTTTAATGTATTTTTTTAAATATAAAGCTGTGCTTAATAACATGCAGCTGCGATTTATATTTGTCTTAGTGTAGATCTACTGTTTGATACGTTGTACATCATATTGTTTATTCTGTTTGATTCAGTTTGTGTGTATTTGTTAAAATTACTTTTATTTTGTATTTGTGTAGTTCTACGGTTTGTTTGAACAATACAACAGGTAGAAAACCTTTGAATTTCAAAGTTATAGCGATTCTAAAAATCTTTCACTGGAACAGCCCTGGTGCATTGAAAAATTAAGATTATTAAAAATCCCTCCCTTACTCACTCATTTCATAATTTACCATACAAATTGTTAATTTTATTATCACAGTCAATTTGGTAATTTAAAATAAATAAAATAACATTTTGTAAGAATTGATGGAAGTTTATTGAACTAGTTGATAAACTGACAAATCACAGGACGATCGATAAACTGAATGCGATTATGTTGCACTGGAGAAGGTCGCTTTTATCCACCCCAGGTGCGAAGCGCTTTAGAAGAGGTGTATTTACATGGGTGAGTTTGCTTGTTACTCACCAGCAAGTTTGGTAGCAGCTATAAAACTTGTCTTGTATAATTGTATACTCACCGTGTAGTTTATGCTCCAAAATTCAGGTGAGTGAAATAGAAGATCGATTAACTGTCTCTTTACTCACTGGTGATTTCACTATCCATTTTATACCAAAAATCATTTTTCCCTGAGACCTTCCCACGGCCCTCAGGAACATCCACGCAACCCTCTCGTGGGTCGCAACCCCAGGTTTGGGAACCACTTTGATAAAGGGTTAATGCTTGTATTAAATAATAATAACAATGTAATAAGAGGTACAACAAACATCTAGTCAAGTTATATGTTCAATTAAAGATAGAATACTACTTGGCAATTAAGAGTTCATCAGAATTGTTGGAAATTACAAAGATTATCACAAATATTTGAAAACTAAACTGTTTTAAACAGTTGGCTGTTCTAAAAATGATATATGTGTTATTAAAGTTCAATTCCAGAACACTTCCTGAAAAATGTATAAGCCTCTGCTTAATGTAAAATGTAGTTTTCCCATTAGGTTGTCTGTTTGCTACTGTGTTTTTCTGTGTCATCCTGTCTGGTGCAGAATTGGATACTTTACGTGAAGCTTATGAAATCCTTGTTTTTTAATTGTATTATTATTTTGAATAAATCCCTGCGTCTGTTGAGTGCAAGAAAAACAACAAAAATCAGCCTTTGTCTTGCAATTAACAGCTTTAGAAATGTAATTGAAAAAGATGCACGGGATTGGTACTAATGATCTTCACAATGCCAGTATCAAGCAGCATTATGGGGACCTAAATAACATTGCTCCAGGACTAACCTCTTCACAGCACATTTGAATGTTTTTATGGTGTTAATCCCTAGAGCACTAGGACACCTCAGGGACAAAATAATTTCCTTGTGGCATGTTTGAATATATGGAGTAATGTTAATCCTGACACTACACACCATTCTAATAACACTATGAAAATGCAAATATCTCAAATAGATGCATCCCGGATGTGACAATTTATGTGTAAAGTAACTGGAAACCAAGTGATGCTGTGTTAAGGAGATCAATGATGATTAAATACAGATGAACACACCAGAAGAAACACATAGAAAACACTGTGATTAAGGGTAGTCCATGTTGACTACAGACAAAGAGCTAAGTCACAGTATTCTGGTTGACACTGTTCCATATTTACACTTTGTATTTTGTCAACCCTACCATAGTGAATACTGGAAACAAAAAAAAAAACAAAAAAAACATCAACAACAAAAAACAAACAAACATGTAAGCTGTGTGCTGTCATCAATGTTTTGTTGCTAGAGATCCCTGAACCAAAGCAAATTTACAAATGCTCTTAGTGAGTGCAGGACTGCAGTTGGACTACTAGGCATGCTGCTGTATTCTTATGCTTCATTTACTCTCCATTTTACTTGTGCATATTAATTTTTCGCCTGTTCTACCTGACTGGATTTATCTCAATGGTTGTCACAGTTGCCTGCCTATGCTCACAATCACTCTATCACATTTACTTATGAAAGACCAATCACAGAACTAGACAAATAAGATAACACCCAATGTACCACCTAAAGTTGACAATTCCAACACAAGCCATGAAGCATTTTAGATTCAAATTAATCTGACAACCATCTTGTTTCATTTCACCTTTTTGAAATTGCAATTATATATGTAGGCAGATTGATTTCTATATCCATCTTGTTTTTCCAGCTGCATTTTTTAAACTGCTTTCAATTCAAAATTAGACTCATTTCTTGGGAGTAACGGTTTAGCTCAGAACCTTGATTAGAGTATTTTACTCAACCTGACTCTTTAACCAAGCACAAAAAAGCAAGAAAAGAGGTTTCAAAATACATGCTTTCAGTGATACACTGATGCAGTTATCCATTTTGTATCCACAATATTAATATAAGCATCATTATATGCACCTTTGATTGATTTCCATGTGTTTTCTTATTTTAAAGAAGTTTTTTGAAATGTTTGCTGATTTTAATGAACATATAATAAATATCTAAGCTACATGTGCTTGGGGGGGAAGACCTGAACAAGATTCAATAAAGTGCAAGCAACTGACTCAGAGTTCATATATCACAGGGTTAAATTAATAATTTCTGAGTGAGTAGGGAGGGGTAACAGACAAGGGTATAAGCAGAGTATTCACCTCAATCTCTCATTACTGCAGTTTGTTTTACTAGATAAATGAAGGATAAATAATTTAAATTGGTTTATATTTGTTTCATAGAAATTGTAATTACTTTAACCCTCATATGAACTATGCTGTGCTACATAAATATTTAGGGAAATATATAGAAATTTAATTAAATGTTATTAAACATTTTAGAACACCTACATTTTTCCAATTTTTAATGACATTTACGCAGTTTAATGTCTCAATGTACTTGGAAATTAAAGCATAGAACAAATAAACATTTGGAGATAAAAAATAAATAATGGAATAATTTTGTTTATCAAAATTTAACCCCTTAAGCTGACAAACCACTCTGGTACCTTAAAAAGGCACCAAATCCGTGTGCTTCTCTTTAATCCCATGTGTACTCTTCACTGTTGTGTTGTTTGCCAAGTGTTTGGTATCCCATGAAAGCTGAGACTCTCATCGCTGAGATGATGTAAAGCATTCTTGTGAAATGCTATGAAATTTGGTTTTTATACCCCCCCCCCTTGCATTTATGCCTCCCCCTCCACATTCTGAAATGGGGGGTGGGGGGATACTTCGTCCGACTAGAAATACAAAAATTGATAATTATGACATTCTGGAACCAGACAGTCTACTGATCAAAACAAGACCATCCACGTTTTGATCGAAGCAACACACACCCTTAGAGAGCTCAACATGTCAAGATGGAAAACTCTGTTTACATTGTACTAATACACAACGATTTTACATAATTGGATCTGAACTTCTCTGTGTTCTGAACAAAATAAGCCTATTTGCAAAGAAATCCGATCAAAACTGAGTGATCTGTAAACCCGTGCACACTTATTAGGCTGGCCTTGGGCTGCCTCAAATTTAGTCCGGCTTATTTTCTGACCCCGTTGACAGTTGAGGTTTTAGGAGTCCTAAGTGCGTTCACATACGCGGGCGAAAAGCAGGCCTAAACTAAATGCATGTCAGGAATTAAAGAAATCTGCTATAACAAACCAGTTACGCATGACATTAGGTATGCTTACAGGTGTATGGGATGCATTTATATCACAAGTTATTAATATTGATATATATATATATATATTGATTTCTTATATATTTTCTTTGAAAGTAATCTCAAGCTTTTGCAGCCAAATCTTTATAATGAAATTTAAAAATGTGCAGCTGGTTCAATGGGGAATCATCATATTTTTTGATCTATTTGATTAGTTTGTGTGCATTTGTTAAAATTACTTTTATTGTGTATTTGTGTAGTTCTACGGTTTGTTTGAACAATAAAACAGGTCGAAAACCATTGAATTCCAATGGTATAGTGATTCTAAAAGTCTGTCAATGGAACAGCCCTGGTGCATTGAAAAATTAAGTTTATTAAAATAAAAACATCCCTCCCTTACTCACTCATTTAATAATTTACCACACAAACTGTTAATTTTATTATCACAGTCAATTTGGTTATTAAAAAAAAAATAACATCTTTTGTAAGAATGATGGAAATTCATTGAACTAGTTGATAAACGGACGAATCACAGGACGATCGATACACTGAACGTGATGATGTTGCACTGGAGAGGGTCGCTTCTATGCACCCGAGGTGCCTAAGCTATGGTGGCCCTGAAGTGCAACTGCTGAAAAAATAAAGCAGCGGCTGTGAGATTTGGAAGTGCTGAAAAATAAAGCAGCTGCTGCAGCATTTTCAGAAGCAATTACGGAAAGGTACATTGTAAAATATATTTGACTGATGCCATTGGACAGCAAGCATGTCACGTCGGCCGAGCCTGCTTCTCCAGAAGAGTCAACAGAATCTGAGAAAGGGGCGCCAACCGGTTTCCCCGGGTCTCCTGCTTCTTCCCACTGTCTGCCAGGTTGATCGGCAAAGCTAAACTGCCCAGCAATGGGCTGCGTCCCGTCCTGGGTGTGTTCCTGCCGATCCCCCATGCCTGCCGGGATGGGCTCCGGCTTCCCCGCGACCCTGACCAGGATAAGCGGCTTCGAAAATGGATGGAATTTTATTTTATTAAGGACTTTTGCATTGTCTCTCTAACTTATCTTAATTCTACATGCATTTTATACTGAATGTACTTTTCTGCTTTAAAACCATGTCCTGTCTGTAGTGCTCTGTACAAAACCTGTTGGGAACCTAAACCTTTGTTGTATTGTCTACTTCAAATAAACCACTTACAAATGTGCCTGCACACATATATATTATAAAACAAATTTACATTGGATCAGGACTACTTTACTTTTTAAACTTAAAATCCTTCAAATACAGTTTAACAGAAAAAAAAGCTTCTACAGTAAATTAATAACTAACAGAAACAACCGAGTACATACTCACTCTAAAAATTGATGATTCTTCAGCGGTTTGGGTTGTTCGTGAGTTAAAGGGTTCGTTTAAGAACCGTGAGCTCCGTGGTCAACACAATGGAGCATTTCAACACACTTTAGACGAGGCGTATATACACTCACCTAAAGGATTATTAGGAACACCTGTTCAATTTCTCATTAATGCAATTATCTAATCATCCAATCACATGGCAGTTGCTTCAATGCATTTAGGGGTGTGGTCCTGGTCAAGACAATCTCCTGAACTCCAAACTGAATGTCTGAATTGGAAAGAAAGGTGATTTAAGCCATTTTGAGCGTGGCATGGTTATTGGTGCCAGACGGGCCGGTCTGAGTATTTCACAATCTGCTCAGTTACTGGGATTTTCACGCACAACCATTTCTAGGGTTTACAAAGAATGGTGTGAAAAGGGAAAAACATCCAGTATGCGGCAGTCCTGTGGGCGAAAATGCCTTGTTGATGCTAGAGGTCAGAGGAGAATGGGCCGACTGATTCAAGCTGATAGAAGAGCAACTTTGACTGAAATAACCACTCGTTACAACCGAGGTATGCAGCAAAGCATTTGTGAAGCCACAACACGTACAACCTTGAGGCGGATGGGCTACAACAGCAGAAGACCCCACCGGGTACCACTCATCTCCACTACAAATAGGAAAAAGAGGCTACAATTTGCACAAGCTCACCAAAATTGGACAGTTGAAGACTGGAAAAATGTTGCCTGGTCTGATGAGTCTCGATTTCTGTTGAGACATTCAGATGGTGGAGTCAGAATTTGGCGTAAACAGAATGAGAACATGGATCCATCATGCCTTGTTACCACTGTGCAGGCTGGTGGTGGTGGTGTAATGGTGTGGAGGATGTTTTCTTGGCACACTTTAGGCCCCTTAGTGCCAATTAGGCATCGTTTAAATGCCACGGCCTACCTGAGCATTGTTTCTGACCATGTCCATCCCTTTATGACCACCATGTACCCATCCTCTGATGGCTACTTCCAGCAGGATAATGCACCATGTCACAAAGGTCGAATCATTTCAAATTGGTTTCTTGAACATGACAATGAGTTCACTGTACTAAACTGGCCCCCACAGTCACCAGATCTCAACCCAATAGAGCATCTTTGGGATGTGGTGGAACGGGAGCTCCGTGCCCTGGATGTGCATCCCACAAATCTCCATCAACTGCAAGATGCTATCCTATCAATATGGGCCAACATTTCTAAAGAATGCTTTCAGCACCTTGTTGAATCAATGCCACGTAGAATTAAGGCAGTTCTGAAGGCGAAAGGGGGTCAAACACAGTATTAGTATGGTGTTCCTAATAATCCTTTACGTGAGTGTATATCACAACTTATGAATATTGCTATAGATATTGATCACATATATTTTCTTTGAAAGTAATCTTAACCCTTTGCAGCCAAAGATTTCTAATGTAAAAATGTGTAGCTGGTTCAATGGACAAAGCATATTTAGTGGGACATCTACATTTCATTACAAAAAATCGAATGCATTAGTTATCAATAGCCTATTGAGATTTATAATCTGAAATGTGTATTACATACATACACACATATACAGCATGTGGGTGATTCTCATGAAACCAACGTTGAGCCACGGATGAATTGAATATAAAAAAACATTATGAAACTAAATGGTAAAACCTTAATCCATGTATTCTGTCTTACACACAAATATATTACAACTTTTAAATTGGTTATTTAAGATTTTTTATGCATTTTCCAGTTAATTTCTCATTACCGCAATGTGTCCCCAATTCATAAATTATTTGTATAGTCTATTGGACATTTGATACAACATACACTGTTGTTTTTTATTATTATTAGTTTATTTTACTTGTAATGCATTAGATGATGGTCATCTAATGCATTAAAAGGAAAAATAAACTAATAATAATAATAAAAAAACAACAGTGTATGTTGTGTCAAATGTCCAATAGTCTATACAAATAACTTATTTAAAAATCTAGACATTATCATATGGATAATATAATGAAAAAACATGGTGTCCATCAAACCATTTATTACCGCAATATTTGTTCATTGCTCTGTCAAAATCATAACAATATTGTAAATATGTCGTACCATCATTGTGAAGTGTGCCCAACTGACCTCCCCCTCATATACACCAAACAAAATCAACACTGAAGGTGCTCTGCTTGTTCATTTTCTTACCTCCAATTTGAAAATCCTGACCTGTGAATCTCAGGGTCTCAATCTGATGCTTTACAGAGGAAAGTTTGCTAAAAAAAAAAAAAAAAAAAAAAAAAAAAAACAGATTCTGCTCCAGTTTCACTTTCACTATTGAAGCTGGATATTGGTCAAATTGAGGTAAAGATGTTAACGGAGTTGGTTTAGCCACTACGGCCTCGGAACTCAGGGATAGTCTGGGCATGATTTAAACAATCACAGTTTTTCAAAATTTCCATGGCCCCGAGGCCCCTCCACACTAACTACGGCACTGTTTTTTCTCTTAGACATTAGTTTTATTAACTGCAAATGTCTGATTTTGACTCACCTAATAGAAGAGTTGATGTCAAAAATCCATTAAAAAAGGTGTAGTTCAATTGTCTAAGATATGCTCTAATTTGCACGCTAGGGGCACTGAATTGCCCATATCATTACCAAAATATGAAGTAATTTAATTATTATTACCTTAACGTCACCTAACTTAACTCACACAGGTTTTAACAAAATCACAGAAGTTTTTACAAAAGAAAAAACGGATAACATGCCACAGGTTAACAATCAGTCTAGTCAAACCCTAAGAGAGATCAGGATAAATGAGGAGGAGGTACTAAAGGGACCAGCAGAATTAAAAACCAACAAATCACCTGGGCCAGATGGGATATTTCCAACAGTACTTAAAGAAATGAGGGAAATTATTTATAGGCTGCTAACTCAAATATTCCAAATGACACTTAGAACAAGGGATGTGCCAACTGACTGGAAGACAGCAAATGTCATACCAATCCACAAGAAAGGGGCAAAACTGAGCCAGGAAATTACAGACCAATCAGTCTCACCTGCAGCACCTATAAAATGTAGGAAAAAGTGATTCGACAGAAAATAGAGGAACATCTTATTAAAAAACATATTCTTGGAGATAGTCAACATGGGTTTAGATGAGGCAGATCATGTCTTACTACTTTTTTTAGCTGTAGATCATGTGAAAGCATATGATATGATATACTTTTTTGATAAGGTTCCACACCAAAGACTGATCCTCAAATTGGAAGCTGTAGGCATTCAGGGTAATGTATGGATTATGAACTGGTTGATGTATAGGAAACAGAGAGTGTCGATTAGAGGAGTCGCTTCTAACTGGAGTGAGGTTGTTAGTGGAGTTCCTCAGGGATCAGTACTAGGGCCTTTGCTTTTTCTAATCTATATTAATGATCTGGACTCTGGGATAGTTAGCAAACTTGTCAAATTTGCAGATGATACTAAAATAGGTGGCTAAGCAGATACAATCTTGGCAGCACAGGCTATTCAAAGGGAGTTGGATAATATTCAGTTGTGGGCTGACACCTGGCAGATGAAATTCAATGTGGACAAGTGCAAGGTAATACATACAGGTAACAAAAATGTCCATTATAATTACACTATGGGAGGAATAGAACTAGATGAAGTAACGCATGAGAAAGACCTAGGAGTCTATGTGGACTCCTCACTTTCTCCATCCAAACAATGTGGGGAAGCAATAAAAAAGGCAACACACAATGTTAGGGTATATTGTCTAAAGTGTAGAGTTTATAACAAGGGCAGTCATGTTCAGACTGTACAATGCACTAGTTAGAGCTCATCTGGATACTGTGTGCAGTTCTGGGCTCCACATTTCAAGAAAGATATCGCTGCTCTAGAGGCAGTTCAGAGGAGAGCAACCAGACTTATTCCAGGTCTGAAGGGAATGTCCTACTTAGAGACTGAGGAACTGAACCTTTTCACCCTGGAACAGAGGAGACTACGTGGGGACTTGATTCAAGTCTTCAAAATCATGAAAGGCATCGACCACATCAAACCAGAGGAGCTTTTCCAGATCAGCAGGGACACACTCATGCGGGGACACAAATGGAAATTGGACTTCAAGGCATTCAAGACGGAAAACAGGAGACACTTCTTCACACAGAGAGGCGTCACAATCTGAACAAACTCCCCAGCGATGTGGCTGAAGCTGAAAATTTGGGAACATTTAAAAATAGACAGGATAGGATCCTTGGATCACTTAGTTATTAATGGACACAAAACGAGCATGATGGGTCGAATGGCCTCCTCTCATTTGTAAACTTCCTTATGTTCCTGTGTTCTAATTGAAAATGTTCTGCTTATGAGCCCCCCTAAATGAAAATTCTCAATCCACCACCAATACTTGATATAATTATCTAGGTTTTTAAAGTAATTTGATCACCCACCTATGGATATTATGTTTCCTTTGATATGAAACACAGAATACAGTTTTTTCAATTTCCTACACAATTGTCTTTTCTATTTCTTTTTTTGTTATTATAGTAGTAATATTAATTTCAGGGCCGACTTTAATGGTACCCTAGTTATGATTTTGGATTGGCAACCCCAAATACCAAGTTTAAGTAAAGCCATGTGATTTATTATGACAGTAAATGGTACTGAGGAGGGTCTAGGGGTCTTCATCTGCAACTACAACAAATAACATGTTTATATTAATTCAAAAGTAGGCAATATTAGGCATAAAATCCAGTAATCATTTTTAAATCTCAACCCCCTGGATGGATGTTAGCCTAGGTGACCACCTGTATAGCCTATGCCTGGAGGCAGCCCTGATTAACTTAAATTCAATAAACATTTCTAGTGCTTTATACTTTGATATTGCTGCTGCACCATATCTATACATTTTACACTGCTATTTGATTAACATGAAACATGTTTACATAGGCTACTCAGTTACTCTCATTACCGAAATATTCACTCTCATTATCGAAACCAGCTTATCATTAATGAAATATCAAGTAATTTAATTATTATTAACTTAACTGCACCTAAATTAACTCAACAACATTTGTTAAGGTAAGCAATTAAACATGAATTATCCCAAATGTTACGATCGCATTCTTGAGGTATATTTTGGTAATGAGAAAATCTTGAAAATAAAATATATTAATATAGTAAAGAATTCAATTTTGTCCATTACTATAGCTAGCTTAGAGCTATTTTTTTATCAGAGCAATTAAAAAAACGTGAAAAAAAAATCTAATGTCCCACTCTTGTGCTTGTGAAATGTTATTGCGGTAATGAGAAATTCCATTCACTTGGTACAAAAGAAGCACTAAAAAGGTATAAAAATAAGTAAATAGTCCCTTTGAAATCAACATTAATAGTGACTTTAGACCCTACTAAGCATACTCAAAAAAAAAAAAAAAAAAAAAAATGATGCTCAGTATAATTTTTAAAAAACTCAAAGAGGATCACTCTGAAATAAGAACTTCATGAGAATCACCCATACAATATATTAAAGTATTAGTACATCAAAACTGCCGGTGTCTTCAGTGCTCTCTGCTGCAGTTCGATCTGTCCCATGCAATCCAAGGTCTGCTGCTCAGTACTTTTCCTGAGTTCCCCGAAAAAACGTGCAACCTTTTCTCTGGACTCCACTTTGTTTGTTGTCATCCACTTTTATGTTATGTTTAAAGTCTGATCTTTGCATTTGTAATTTCCTTTTAACTCGGTCGGGTGAGTGATTGATACTCATCGAAAGAAGCCTCTGTGATCGCTTCTATAGTTATATCCTCATAGACAGCAGCGCTCATATACTTCATTTTTTTAAATTTTATTTTATTTTATCTTCCATCCACACGGAAAACAGTGCTTTCATTTCTGCATCGTCCCAATTGTTGCCTCCAAAGCCGACATTTTTAATTTTACTGCTCAATATAATTGCATGTTGGAATGCATAGCTGGTCCCATTTTAAAATGCATTGATTTGAATAGAAACCTGCTTTGGTTAAATTGATATAATTTAATGCACAATTCGGATAAGTGAATAAAGTTACCTGGTCCCGTTCACAATTTCACAATGCATTTTACACCTGAAAATTGCATATGCTTAAATTTCAGACTTAGATCATACTTAGTAGAAAAAGAAAAAACAATAGCAAGTTTACCAGCTACACACACGATTTTCATTGACGAGTAGTTTGAACTGTTTACATTATAACATTACTTAGCCTATACTTTTTTATATATAGAAAGATGTGAACTAGCAAAATGTATCAGTAGATTTAAGGCTATAGATCGATATGACATTCAAAAACATTCAAACAATATATATATTTTGGTGCCTATATTTACTTCTGCGGTGGCGAGAAGCGACGTCTTGAATCAGACAGTCTCAGCGAGTCTCTGGGGGCGTGGCTTGAGTTGCGTCACTCACTGATGATTTTCACACGGCCCAGGGCACGGCGCGTTCATATTCACATTTAGATCGCCTTACCGCTTACCTTTGTACCATTTCAGGTTATTCACTGGACTTGAACTGCTTAAATTTAAATAAAACTTGAAAAATGGGGTGTTCTAAAACTTCTGACTGGTAGTGTACACGCAGATTCAAGGGATGGAATTTCCCAGTATATATCCAAATATATTTAAAATAATGATTAATATAAAAAGCATAAATCAAAAAGTAATTGGAATCTGTTAGGAAATATCATCAAACACAATGCATACAAATATATCTTACCCTTGAATTATTTGTGACAGTTTGTTGGATTACAAATACCCAATGGTGACATTTTATATATCTTACCTATGATATTAACACTTTTTCAAGTATTGAGGTAAATACAGTTACTGCAAAAGTGAATGTTAAAAATAGAATGGAAAGTAACATTTCGGCTGTAAAAAGAGAGAGAGAGGGAGAGAGAAAGAGAATACTACATTCTTGGGCATATATATTGTTATCCATCATTGCAAATTGCCAATAAAAGATTAAATAAATACATAAATAAAATGTAGTACGGATATGCAAAATATCAAATTATGATCCATTCACAAAATGTATTTTAAGCAGTACCGAGTACTACTCTCAATTGCAATACTGAATGAAAATATATCTTAATATGATCCTTGGCCTGTTGCAAATTACCAATTTCAGATCTCCTCTTCAGACCCTAGGGAATTACCTGAGGACGTTTATTTAGTGGAAAAATACAATTTAAGGCATTCATCCAAATCTATGAGGCACTCAATCACAGAAACCTATTGTGGCTAGAACAACATTTTCCATGGCGTATTTAAATCCTTGACAGAGTGTGCCACACTGTAACACAGGAATATGTATTAAATGATTACATTTCTCCATGATTAACTTTTTACTCCCTCAGTAAGGTTATTTTCTACCTTTCCATTTATCAGCAATTAGCACACATGGCTCTCAACAGTATCAATGAACCTTCAAACAGTTGTCAAGAAATTGCTGTGGAGATCCTTGCTTGGAGCCACAGGAGATAAGCAAGCAAAACAGCAAGTTTGATCAAGACAGGCAAGTGACCTATTAGATGTCAACTAAACCATTTCAGAGCCTATCAGCACTTTATAAATTATTCAGGGGTCTCATCAGCCAATGCGATTATTTATCATCCAAATATGAATAATAAATATTTAGCGCTGCTTAGTTGAGGAATCTATTTATATTCGTGGTGTTATTTATTGTTGAAGGAGTAAGGCCGAAGGCTCCTCACCTTATTTTGCATCGGTTTAGTTTTTTTTTTCTATTATTATTATTCAAAAGAACAGGGGAATCATTCCTCTTGAAATAATTGATTATTTGTCCAGTGGAGTGGGTGGTAAATAATGGATATATGCATCAGAAGCTCAATATTGTCTAAAGAAGAGTGAGTGACTGCCACTTTTAATAAGCACCTCCTACAGTGTGAGCCTGGCCTTCTTTTAATGTCTACTAGCACATGCTAAAGCTGTGCAGGGAAATAAAACAGGGACTGATATTAAACTGATGTTGCTTCATTCCTAATGAGAAACACCTGACATTTTATGTGTTACACACAAGTAGTATTGTATGTTTCAAGATTAGAAATTATGAACTCCATCAACAATTTAGTCAAAAAAAAGAAAAATAGCAATGTGCAACCAGAAAATAACATTTTAATTGACAAGATATACTATATATACATACTTTTTACACTTTTTATACAGTGTTCCCCCTGATTTGTTGAGCCCCCCAATATCTTTCCATTTGCTTTGATCTTTAGATCCCCGTCACAGGGTTTATCTTACATGATATAGTAACTAATAATAAAGAGATGTATGTATGTTTGCATGCAAGTAAATTATTTCAATTGAAGTTTACCCCCTTGATCAATAAACAATGTGTATCGCTGGCAAACCCAGATTAAAAGATTAAAAAAAAAAAAAAAAATGTGTCAGGGCTTGTGAAAATAGCTCCATAATTTACACCTTTGTGTGAAAAATGGGCCTAGATGGATTTTGAATTGAGACCAGGTATAGTGGCAATTTTATCATCTTGCTAGTTATTCCCCTTTCCATCAATCATTATCATAATTTTGCTATTGTAGGGCATACAAAATCAATTTAGTGAAACCAAAGCTTGATCCTTTCTCACTCACAGCCTTCAGTGGAAACATTGGAGGAAGCTTAACTTTATTTCCTTAATTAAGAAACTAATTTCCCCTTATCCACTATTCACATTATTGCAAGGCAATGTGTTTCCCTGACCTGAGCAGCTTGTTTACACCGAGAGTACTTGGTATCGGATGTGACAATGTCACCATTAGGTTACCTTGAAGTCAATATGATTGCCACAGTCTGTCAAGTGATATTTAATAATATGCCGTGAAGGCGCTGTTGCTCAGAACCTCCATTAGTTTTTTTTTATTTACCATTTGTTATGCAACTTATCGATGTGCTGTCTGTGCTTTCATGAGGATGCAGAAAGGAAAGTAACAATTTCCCCTCAAGGCATGTGTCAGTCTGCTCTTTAGGGTGGCTAACGTGGCCACTTACTCATTTCACTCAATAAAATGCAGGCAAGAGGCCTGTGGATTAAAGAAAGAAAATGAAAAGCAATGTAAATGATTTTCTTATCTACAGAGAAAAAAAATCCCACCACTCCGACTAATACATTTGTTAAAGCCTGAATATTATTTCAAGAGCACTTCTTATTTATGCTAACCCAAGTAGTCTTATCGAGCATCTTCACTTTTTATCGACATGTTTTCTGTCTTTAATGCACATAGTAAATGGACTTGTAATGAAATCACAAAGTGCTGTGGACTGGGATTGTGGCCCTGTATCCACAAAGGAAACTTAATGCATCGTATCTGTGCTCATTTATTTTCAGGGCAAGAGCTAAACTCTTTCATACTTTGCTGTACCTTAGGTATTTTCTAAGTCTTTGATTGATTCAATATGAATTTCCTAGCTACAATGATGGCAAATCACTATTTCTACTATTTGAAGAATAATTTTATCTGCTATAAACAAGCAATAGTTTTTTTGCCATTTTAATCCTTAACCACTACTTAAGTGTGTGGTTTTTGGCATGCAAAATCAGTGACTGAATGCCTTTTCCCTGGCTCTGCTTAAAGAAATTGGGAAATCCTTTACGATGAAAGACACCCATTCATCTCCAGTTTAACATTCATTTCCCACATTTAGATAGATTTGTCAAAGCTCGTCCAATGACAATTAATATAGCTGCAGCATTAAGGTAATGCAAATTCATAACTGGCCTCCATTAATGTGCACCCCCGACAAGCCATTAGCCATGCAATGCAAATGTTGTCTCTGATGTTTATACTTCAGTGACATTGACTTGTGCTTTCAATTAACATAATACAGAAGGGAAGAAAAGCAGTAATATATTCATAGATCAAAATTCACATTTTCTTTCTGGAGATGTAGAGGACACTGCACTATATGCTTTCTGCTGGCAGGCAGGAGTCCATTTTTTGTTTTAATTGGTAGAAAAGTAATATCCATTTATCATATGCCACTCAACTACTGCACCGATGTGTGTGATACACATAATTTTTTTGGTCAGAATTCTGACATTTCATGGTAATTTACAAACTAATCAAAGCAAATGGTTAAAAAGATTAAATTCACAATCCATGCTCCATTCATACTGTAAATCACACAAAAGATCAATGGAAGATTAACACACACAATTGTATATTTCCATAATATATCCCAAAGTACTATCCCTAGCACTTATTCCTTGTCTGCATTTGAAACAAAAGTAAAGCCCTGAAGTGGGTCCCATATTCCTCCATGATCCACAGAACTACAAGATATAGCTTATTGTGCATGCGGCAAAAATGTACTAAGTGTACACTGTTTCAGAATCCATGGATGATCCTTCCAGGGGTTATATTAAATTCAGCACCAATCTGTGGCATGTCGTTATGAGGTTATTAATAAAGTTATAAAGTATACACTCTAGATTAGCAGTAGGTGATATACCAACTGCAAGGTTGTTTGCTAAAAATGCAAGTAGAAAAGGAATGGATGCGGATGGGGAGAACTGCACAACATTTCTTTGACTCTCCCCTTTAATTAGCTGGCCTTGCCCCAGTTCGGTCCAATCCCTGTCATAAAGTAGAGCAGAGAAGATGCATGCTTTCTGTCACCGCGGCTCCTCATTGACAGAGGGTGATTTGTATTGTAAAGGTTACCGCGGTGCCGATGTCAGACCTAGACTGTGTTGATAGAGGATCTATCTCTTCCCAATCTAATGACGATGCAGAGTTGTGTTTAGGTCTATGAGCTTCTGAAGATATTAATACAGGTAGACCTTGCTTTGAGGCATAGTATATTTCACAATAGGAAATATGCGGTTTTGTTTTTGTTGGTTTATTTGTTTGTTTATAATAAACTTCCCCCCCCCCCCCACTTCAGGCATTTATGTGTAACCTTAATTGTTCCACAAGATATTCTCTAATTACAAAGGTGCCTAAATTATGGTAGCCTGCCTAGAACTGGTAATATTATATTTTTTTAAATTGACCAATGTCTTGAATATATTAAAGAAATAACACCTTTTTTGTACTTTCCTTCAAAAATGCATCTGTAAATAGGCACATGTTTACCTAGTATAACCCCTGTGTCTTGGAACATCTGTGTAGTGGAATGCAGATGCATTCTGTATATCAGACCACATAAACGACAAACATTCGACTATAGTCAACTGGTCAGTGTATAAATGTATATTAAAAGATATATATATATATATATAAGCCTAAATGAATGGATACATAAACAGTATTATTATTTGGAAATCCACACTGGTGTTCTCTTATTTAACTGAAAGGCTCTGTTTGTGAGCCTTTCAAGACATCTTCTATTTGACAGATAAACTGCTTGAATGTAAACATGGTACTATATTGACCATAACTACCACTGTGCTGTATTCCAGAGTGAACTGTCAGTATTTCCAAGTATACAACAGAAGCTAATTTCTTCTTCAATGCATTTCTGCCTACACACACAGGCTGTCAACAACAGGCAAATGAAAACAAGAGTCCATAATCAGATCTTGGTTATAGATTTCTATTTAACAGCAATTGCTATTGATAAGGAGCTGGTGTGTCTTTAAACCATAACATTTGTCCTTTAATTAATCTTTAATACAAATTGAGATTAGCGCTATTAGCATAAAGTTTCATCACTGCCAAGTGTCAACCTGCACAAAAAAAAAGTAATCTGAAAAATTTGAAAAATTGCCCTCCATCAGATTCCTTTTCTTTGTTTATATATATTATGAATACACTGCTGTGCTGTGTTATAGAGTGGGATGATTAACACATGCCTAATATTTTGGGAAAATGGTCATGTTACATAATTTCCAGTGTTTGTTTTCATTTTCTTTCCAAAACTCAGTTGAACTCAAGTCATCTGATTAATTAAAACAATATTTATTAGTCATAGAACAGCTTAGTCGAAGAATAGCTGTATGGTTTGGGTATGGTTTTAATAGTGCTTGTTTTCTGAGCAACTACCACAATATACACACATAGGCTGGTGCTCCATCCCACAGGATTTAAGGGCGTTGAAAGAATGAGAATTGAATGTAAAATAGAAGGTTTCTGTTTTTTGACATAGCAGAGAATGTCCAGATCAGCTTTCACTTTGAGCTGACTTTCTGTGTTTAAGAGAGGCAACACCTGCAATCTGTTTTCAATAAAGAATACCAATATTCCTGGTAATTGTAAAGTTTCTACTTACTCCACAACACAAGCTAGGCTGTAATACTCAAGAAGTATTTACCCATCATCCCTAGGAGATTATATGTCCATGCTACATTCACATTCACATTCACTAAAGCTACAATCCCACAGGGCACAAAGTTACAGTCCTGGACTCTGTGGGAGGTGTATTGACAAATGATACTAATTTAGAGTGTTTTAGTGATGTCACACATATTAACTTTGTATTGTATTTACAGTGCAGTACTGGGTTGGGACTGTATGGGATTCTACTTAAGTAAATAATTAAGGTGTGGGAATCTACACTATCAAGTTTCACGCTCATCCAGTTTATGTACATATTTAAATATATAAATGATGGATGGAGAGGTTGAAATTAGAAAAATGGCCCTGGACTCGTGGGGTGCGGCTGCCGGTGAAGTGTGGTCAAGGGGGTGTGCTGGCTAAGTACGGTCTGGGGGGTGGGGGGGATGGTGATGATGGCGAATTGTGGTGCAGACAACCAGCCCACACGGGAGTCGAGCGGCCCACCAAACCAAAAAATGGACCGGCCTTCCGGCATTTGCTCGAATTGCCCAATGACCAGTTTGTTTTTTAGCAGGGAATAACTGTACCAGAAATAAAGCTGCATCCTTTGCAGCAAAAATGAGAAGCAATTACAATGCAACATTGCTGTGTATTATGTTTATTAGGCTAGTGATTGTTGGTGAACATATATATACATACATATATATATATATATATATATATATATATATATATATATATATATATATATATATATGTTTAAAAGATCAGAATAGACCTATGACCACAGGAATTAGGAATATAATTACTTACTGATATCCTGCTTTGATAGATGATTTTGTCATCCACCATGTCTTCACCTTCTCTGACAGAAGACCTTCAGACTGAGCCCTGCATTTCAGAAGGAAGAGATATTAACTTGTTTAGTCTTGCTACTGTGGAGGAAAATAGAAATAATGTTGTGCCTCTGTGCTTTGTGTGCTGTGACCCTGGAGGTTTCTAACAAGTAACTATTAAAAACTGCCAGCAGCAAATAGATGGACTTTATAAACATCATTACATTACGACTGCTGACCCTAACATACAAAAAGACTAGGGTATCTAAATCACATCAAACACAGTCAACATGACATTATTTTATAAGCAATTAAAATCTGTGCAATTCCTGGACTAAGGGCATCATTCTTCAACACATCACTAGAGTAGATGCACCAGTTGACGATTTCAGAAAGCACTGGTTCATAAGAATAAATATATGGTAGCAGAATGCAGAAAAACATGAAAGTGTTAGTACTGTAAAGAAGAGAGATCTAGTAGTCAAGGATGATGTGTCCATTGTGAAATTGTATGGAAATACTAATTCAAAATCATTATGTTGAAATACCTTTAACCTCAATGAGGTGGAAATTAAGTGGATGTTTATAACGGACTGCATATGTAGAAAACTACATTAAGCAGATTGCGGCAAGCAAAACATGTTTTCAGCTTCATAATATAAACCATGTACATCCTCTGGAATATATCTTGTCATCATCATCCCTTTTAAGTGTGTGAATTTCACATTTTATCAATTACTTTCAAATGAGTGTTTAAGCATTTATATGCAACTGGGAATTACTACATTCATAAAGTGAGTTTATAATCAAAATAAATGGAAACAGACATAATTAATTTGGGTGTACTTGACTATGTCTTATAATATTGCACAAAGCCTTACAGAAAGAATTCTACATTTGTACAAAAGTGGTTGACCTAGTCCTGTGTCCTGTCATAGATGCAATATGCATGATATTGGTGCAAAATGAAGTGTATAATTTGGGAATTTGAAACAAAGGGCCCTTTTCTCCTGTGAATGTTTTCTTGGATTTTCACTTTGTCCTGCACTCCCTGGTCTCATTAAGATCAGGTGGATGAGCTACAGGCCTGCCTATGTGCATAACAGCACATGGATACAAACAAACACAAGAAGGAAAAAATTAAATAAATAAACTTTGATCTTTAAGTAAGGATGCAGTGTGCACTGGAACCGAGCCAAGGTAGGAGCATGGAGTGTAACAAATCCGGGATTATAGACCCCTCAGAGGCACAGTGTTATTGGAGGCAGTGGGTTTGTCCTGATGTTTGATCAGTCAGCTTACTGATGCTCTCTTCCTTACTTCATCAAAGCTGGACTGATTTGAAGCGAGCTACGGCAAGGCTCGGGTGAAACCTCTTCTAGGCAGAGGCATGCTGTGTGGGTAATCCCTACAAAATGACTTCTGTGCCTTAAAGGTCATTAACCCTTCTGTATGCATTATAATCTGTAATCATAATAGTAGATATTTTGGCATGGTTAATTAAAATTAAGTCTCCTACCAAGGTATTTCATAATTTCACGAACATAAGCTTCATTATTCTACTACATGTAGATAGGCAACTGTTTTTAAACACTCATAATATATATAATAGTTGTCTTGAATTGATGATGACAATACCATTGTATACACTGCTGCACAATTCTATGAGCTGATTTATTCATATCCCAGTGTCTGAACTTGGAAGAAGTCCCTTTATTCTCATTGTAAATCCCTGTCAAATTTTCATCTGTTTTTAAAATGTATACCTATGTAAAATAAAAAATCCTAAAATGTCGGGGACTAGGCATTTCAGTTTAGTTATCTTGCTCTGATATTTGCAATCTTACACTTTTGGAATCACCAAAGAGGATGATATTTAAGAAATGGAATTCTCTGATTTATTTTGAACAGAATTACAAAAATTACTACATCTGAGCTGTAACTGAAAATAAATCAATATAACATTTCCCAGTTTTTTGTTAAATGATTATTGTTAATACCACTACTATGGAATAATAACCATAATAATAATAATAATAATAATAATAATAATAATAATACTATATTATGGATTTTAGATGATTATTGAATTAAAGGTGCATCAGTGTTTGTGTTTTTACTTTAAACAAATCATAAAATCATGGACACTATGCTCCAAAGCCTATTAACAGTAATTACAGCAGATAGTAGACCTACCAAATATTAAATATTGTATTTCTTTGATATTCAAAACTGTATTATAACATTTTCATTTTCAATAACCTACCATGAACACACAATATCAGGGAATAATAATGGTTAGGAATGTGTTGATAGTCTGTGGTTTCAAAACCAAAAACAACAAGCACGATGTAATGCGATATGATGTTGATATCTGTAAGTCATGGGTGTAGCTGTGCATGAATTTATACCAACCAAACAAAAAAGTACTGAGATATCAAGTTATATTGAATTAGGACTCAATGCCACCTTATATCCCATTCATCATTCCAAACTATGGACATATACCAATGTTTTAATATAAGGATGATACTATATGATAACACTAAAACCCAAGGGAGGTTATATATTATTTAGCACAAGTCTTAAATTTTCACTTTCTCACGTAATATACCGAAGTGGAAGGTAGGGCCAGGAAAAGGTTGGCCAAAATACTATCAGCTGTTTAGATTTCAGACACCTGAGGTTCAATATTAAATGTGATGGTAAACTGTAGCTTTGGGTAGTGCAAAGAGAAATCCACCCCTTCTCTCATATGGACCTTATTAATTCATTGCAAATCAAAGATTACATGTTTTAAGAAAAAAACATATAAAAAAAGACTGTGCATCTTTTAAGAAACATGCATTCCTTCACATTATTCTTCAATTGGAAGACAATAAAACTATCTCATGATACTGGCGGCAGTGTTTATTAGTCTACGGATAGTTTTGGCAATACAAATGAATAATATCCCTAATGACTCACACAGAATCAGTTATTTTTGTAAAAAAAAAAAAAGCATCACATCAAAAAAGGCATAATTCAGCATCTCATTGCCAACCAACGGGGAATACAGGGACAGCCCATTTCAGATGAAGATTCACACTCAATTAGGCCGAGGTCAACAAAGGAAAAATGACTTGAACATTGATCCATTTTATCCAGCTAGGTAGCTTCATAATTATCTCAGCTTATTTCCCAAGATATAATTTCAGTCTGTTCAATAAGTCTTGATTATCAGATTTATTAAAGGTTCTGTATCGATGATATGATAATATAATGCTTCATGTGTACAGTACGTAAAAACAAAAAACTGTTCCCACACCAGCAACTCTGAGATATTCAACCAGTCAAAAATAAATCTCTCTCCTCTCATATATATAGACAGCTGTGGGAAAAAGTAAGAGACCACTCCAAGTTCAGAAATCAATGTTAAGTGGTCTCTTAATTTTTTCCAGACCCGTGTATATATATATATATACACACACACAAGTACAGACAGGTGACAAATTAAAGGAAAAACCAACATAAAGTGTGTCAGTAAGGTGCTGGGCACCACGAGCTGCCAGAACAGCTTCAATGCTCTTGGCACAGATTCTATGAGTCTCTGGACTCTACTGGAGGGATGAACACCATTCTTTCAAAAGACATTCCCTCATTTGGGGTTTTGATGATGGTGGTGGAGAGCCACAATCTCCCATAGGTGTTCAATTGGGTTGAGATCTGGTGACTGCGAAGGCCATAGCATATGATTCACATCATTGTGAGCCTTCGTGCCCTGTGGATGGGGGCATTGTCATCCTGGAAGAGCCCACTCCCATCAGAATAGAAATGTGTCTCTATAGGATAAAGGATAACTTTGTCATGATTTGCAGTGACCCTTCCCTCTAAGGGGACAAGTGGACCCAAACCATGCCAGAAAAATGCCCCCCGCAGCATAACAGAGCCTCCGGCCCCCTCACTGTAGGGGTCAAGCAGTCAGGCCTGTACCGTTCTCTTGGTGTCCCACACATGCACTCACCCACGAGAATATGGTGATGGATGACTCATCCGACCATATCACTTTTTCCACATTTCTGTAGACCAGTGCCTATGGTTTTTGCACCACTGAACTCTCAAATATGCATTTGTCTTTGTAATGAGATCCTTTCCTCTTGCCATCTTGATCCAAAATCGAGTTCAACTGGGCCTGCTCAGCATTTTTATACATGCCACAGAGCATGATGGGATGTTCATTGCTTAATTGTATTTTCTTCACCAGGGAAAGAATTCTTCTGTCATCCACCAAAGTTGTTTTCCATGGTCTTCCGGTCCTTTTGGTATTCCTGAGCTCACCGGTGCATTCTTTCTTTTTAAGAATGTACTTAGTAGTTGATTTGGCCACACCTAATATTTTTGCTGTCTGTCTGATTGGTTTGTTTTAATTTCTTAGGCAAAACTGAAGGCAGAACACCCCAAGAACAAGCAGGAACTAAAGACAGCTGCAGTGCAGGTCTGGCAGAGCAACACCAGGGAAGAAACCCAGCATCTGCTGATGTCTATGGGTTCCAGACTTCAGGCAGTCATTGACTGCAAAGGATTTGCAACCAAATATTGAAACTCACAATTTAATTGGGGGGACCTCATATAAAAATGGGTGTAATTCCTACACCGTTCACCCAATTTGAATGTAACTACCCTCACATTAAAGATTAAAGTCTACACTTAAAGGACATCTTGATTGTTTCCTTTAAAATCCATTGTGGTTGGTGTACAGAGCCAAAATGATGACAACTGTGTCACTGTCCAAATATTTATGGACCTAACTGTATGTGTGTGTATACATTTCCTTTCTTAAAATATACAATTTACTTTATTTTTAATTCAATATGCTTTAAAGTACACACAAGAAGGAACAATATATATGAAACTTAATACTAATTCCAAAGATATTATGCATAGCAGTTTCTTCTTCCAAATTCAGAATAGCAGACTAATAGCCCCACTCTGGTCACTCCCTGGAAGTGCCTTTCGCTTTTAATGAATATTGGAGGCAACTGGTGTCAGAGAGGAGCAGATGATCCTTAATGGACCCAGCAACACAACCCTCACACTTGTCATTTTTCCAACCTCATTAATGTCCAGAGAAGATGTCTGAGAGAATTGAATTTAAATGAGGAAAATCAACATCTAATATCTATGTCTCTGTAACCTCCATTTAAGACTCTCCTCGTCATTCTCAGGCAATCTGCCCAACACACTTACATCCTAGCATTTAAATATCTTTTTCTATGTGTAACTGGAATTATCTGCACATTATTCTTGTCATCATGAAAGGATATATAGAGAATCAATGATTAAATAAATATTAATACACTTTTTTTATGGTGAACATATAAACAATTTTCACAATTTCTGGAATGCATGTAGAATTCTAACATTTGATTCTGTTTTCCAATAAATTAATGCACTGTGTATGTATGTGTATTTGCATGTAAGGATCTTTTGACATTATACACTCACCTAAAGGATTGTTAGGAACACCATACTAATACTGTGTTTGACCCCCTTTCGCCTTCAGAACTGCCTTAATTCTACGTGGCATTGATTCAACAAGGTGCTGAAAGCATTCTTTAGAAATGTTGGCCCATATTGATAGGATAGCATCTTGCAGTTGATGGAGATTTGTGGGATGCACATCCAGGGCACCAAGCTCCCGTTCCACCACATCCCAAAGATGCTCTATTGGGTTGAGATCTGGTGACTGTGGGGGCCAGTTTAGTACAGTGAACTCATTGTCATGTTCAAGAAACCAATTTGAAATGATTCGACCTTTGTGACATTAACCTGCTGGAAGTAGCCATCAGAGGATGGGTACGTGGTGGTCATAAAGGGATGGACATGGTCAGAAACAATGCTCAGGTAGGCCGTGGCATTTAAACGATGCCCAATTGGCACTAAGGGGCCTAAAGTGTGCCAAGAAAACATCCCCCACACCATTACACCACCACCACCAGCGTGCACAGTGGTAACAAGGCATGATGGATCCATGTTCTCATTCTGTTTACGCCAAATTCTGACTCTACCATCTGAATGTCTCAACAGAAATCGAGACTCATCAGACCAGGCAACATTTTTCCAGTCTTCAACTGTCCAATTTTGGTGAGCTTGTGCAAATTGTAGCCTCTTTTTCCTATTTGTAGTGGAGATGAGTGGTACCTGGTGGGGTCTTCTGCTGTTGTAGCCCATCCGCCTCAAGGTTGTACGTGTTGTGGCTTCACAAATGCTTTGCTGCATACCTCGGTTGTAACGAAGTTGCTATTCTATCAGCTTGAATCAGTCGGCACATTCTCCTCTGACCTCTAGCATCAACAAGGCATTTTCGCCCACAGGACTGCCGCATACTGGATGTTTTTCCCTTTTCACACCATTCTTTGTAAACCCTAGAAATGGTTGTGCGTGAAAATCCCAGTAACTGAGCAGATTGTGAAATACTCAGACCGGCCCGTCTGGCACCAACAACCATGCCACGCTCAAAATTGCTTAAATCACCTTTCTTTCCCATTCAGACATTCAGTTTGGAGTTCAGGAGATTGTCTTGACCAGGACCACACCCCTAAATGCATTGAAGCAACTGCCATGTGATTGGTTGGTTAGATAATTGCATTAATGAGAAATTGAACAGGTGTTCCTAATAATCCTTTAGGTGAGTGTATATGAATGTATTTCTCCTCCAGTCAGTATAGTGGAATACCTGAATATACCAATTTATTTTTTGTAATATATAAAAGAAAAATAGACTCCTGTGGAGCTGAGAATATAGAGCTGTATAAAAAAACTGAAAGTCACTTTGTCCACTATACCCTCTTGTAACTATGCACCCAAATTGTATGGTAGGCTACTTATGGTGACCTGGTATATGTTACAGGTCCTCAACATTTTCGTTTTTCTGAGAAAACGTCCTCTATGATGTTGCCGGCAGAAAGCAGATAGAATCATTTATTAAATAAATAATTATCAAAGACGATTTGCTGGGGATTTTTCAGCATCAATAATGTCATACACAACAATAAATCACTTTAAGCAAACTTTGGAAGTTTCTGTCTGTCTTATTTTGTGTCTAGTTAGTATAATGTGAAGCAGGATCACTTCCTCCATCTTTACAACTCGAGTTCGAGTAAGTGTGAGGATTGAGCACTTTAAGTAGTATGTGGGTGTCAATGGCAGAGTGCTGTAAGTATGAATCAACGTAATCATGAATCGCCGTAAGTCAAAATGCTGCAAATCGAGGACTACCTGTATCGGCTTATGGTAAATCATACCATAGAGTATCTTAGAGTAACTAAGGTAACTTTGGTATTGCATTTCAGACAGTATTATATTATATATTGTAATTAGTAGTAATACTGTAATCTGAGATCACACCCATTAAAAAATTGTTTAGGCATCATAATTTGTGTTCAAAAGATGCATCTTAGATGTCTGTGTGAGTCTGAAAGGCATGTTTCTGCTAAAAGTAAAGGCACAGTGTATTTAAAATAGCTTATTTTATTTATTATTAAAACACGTTTCCATTAATTATACTATATTTTTTAAACTGAGGTAAACAGCTAATGGAAATGCACAGTAAATTAGACTTAATCGTGTCCTCCTGATGGAAGACTAATGAGGCCACCAATTAGCAACCCATAGCTATTTTTTGACAACCTTTGATTCAATACTTTATTATAACTTTTAACAAGAAAGCTCTGCACCAAGTATAGAATGTAAATAATGCTGTAGTAAGGGCAATTATTAGCTTAATTCTTCATGTATTTAAAAAACAATTAATTTAACATTATACTTTTACTCCTGTGCTAAACCCAGAGCTATAATAATGGATCAGAGATATGTTCAGTATGGAGTAGCGTCTAATCTATTGTTTTCAGTTAATGACCAAAAATGTAGCTGGATGTACTGAGCAAACCGGTCACCCTAGAAGGCTGGATCCAGCACATTTAATTGCATATATGATATACATATATTTCAAAAGTAATGGCAAATACCAGAATGCACAGCACTAATGCAATGAAAATAATATTTTCGCCAATGACATTTCTACCAACTCATGTTTTAAATAACCAATAGCACAAAACAAATATATAAGGTGGCCAAGTTGTGTTCTAAAATTCAAGTTCCATTGTGTTTATACTTCAGAGCAAAACTGACCAACTCTTCAAAAGCCAATGGTTTTAAATCTGGTAACCTGGCTACATCACCTGGGGCAACCCGCATGCTCAATTTGGAAACTCATGAACTCTCAGGCAACGTTTGTAATGCTGTGAAGTGCATTTAAATGCTTTGTTAATATCAACATTTATTTCACTCTCCACCTGAGCTACTTTTGAACCCAGCAGCTGGGCTCACTCCAGTAGAATGTTCCAGAAACTAAATTGGTATACTTATAACAGCACTCTCAGAAACACTTAAAGCATTCTTGAGAGTATCCTATTTGTTGTATGTGTGAGTTTCACGAATAACTGCTTGTGAAGTGTGAAAGAGAAATGATGCCAGGAAGCCTATTTCTTTGTATATTGTTTTCACATAATAGCTCTGACTCTTAAAAGCGCACCTCAGGGGAATGTCTTTTGCAGCCGCGTTGGCCGTTAATTCCCTTTACTCAGTGCTTTCCAAATCAAAGGAAAGGGTTAACTGTACTGGAAGAGGGAGCGTGCCTCAGGTGTGAGACAGAAGAATGTGGGTGTATGTTTTCAGATGTTTAATACCCCTATCCTCAAGAGTAATGATATCCCTTATAATTCAAGGACTAATTGTCTAGCCACAATGAAGTGGTCTGCGTTTGTGAGCTATAGCCTTTGATTAACCACTGCAATCTCTATTTAAAAATCAATAACAAAATGAGCAATAAGAAACGGCTGCCTCTTTAACATAGGGAACGGATCGGAAACTCCTTTGTGTAATACAAGAGCAAATTACAAATCGTCCAGCAGAGTTATTTGATATTTTAATTCTCAGACAAGCAGATTACTTGGGGCCTGTCTAGCAGTTTATTTTTCCACATTTGGAAATTAACTGTTTTTTGTTGTTGTTTTTCCCACCATGCCCTTTCTGATCCATTTCAAAATGTCTGACATTGTTTCAATGACTTAATCTTGGGCTATTTCATAGTGTCTGATAAGCAGAACCTAATGTTTGTTCTTCAATTGTTTGTCTTGAGGGCATTGAGTATTGAATCAAATACTGCCTTATGCTTTTTCTTCTTCCAAAGAAAATGCTCCTCTGACAATGTCAGCTCCAGTAAGGACTGACAGCCTTAAGTTTACTGTTTTCGTTGTTTCTTTTCTATAAATACAAGTGTTATGGATGGCAGCAATACTACATACATTTAATTAAAACTCATTGACATTTAGAAAGCCTACAAATTTGGGCATTTGAATACAATGTAAATTGATGAACCTTAAAAGTTGTGTGTGTGGTGGTGGGGGGGGGGGTGTACATACAGAAATCAAAGTGATATCTGACAAACACAAATGGATGTCAGAAATAGATACTAAAAATATATTTTCAAAAGATGTACAGCTGTAAAATGCAGGTCTAATGGCTTTGTTGTGAAAAGCTTGTGAAAGCCTGATTACTTCCCTCATTTTGTACACAGTATAAATATCAACTTTTAGAAAACTGATAAAGTAGGTCATTTGTACTGATGAAAAGAAGCTAAAGTTTTCCACAGAAAAAGGGGGCCTTAAACAGAGTGATTACTATTCATTTCTGTTCTGATGTCTACCCCCACACAGAAGAGGATGTTTGACTGCAACCTCGTGAAGAGCTTAACAGCTTTTGATAAGTTACAAACACTGCATCAGTAGTGTGCCTGTCAGCTATAATTTTCATGGTTGCTAGTCCTCTGGGAGTTAGGTGGAGAGGCTCTATTTTTCCCCCTCTTTTCTCCCGTAACTAAAACTGTCCTGTCATCTTCTAAGGCTGGTCCCTCAGAGGCAGACGAGCACAGATGGGGACTGTCACAGCTGTCACCTAATCGTGGCTCCCACAATGCACCTGTGGCACAAGGAACATGTGTGCTCAGTCACAGTGGCGAAGCCATCACAACTAATTATTTTTAGGAAAGGATCTGTTTTTGAGGAAGGGAACATTTTATTTGACAAGGTGGTAGTAGGGTGGGGATCAGTATAGCGTGGTTACCATTATTTAAATAAACATTTCCTTCTGTCAGTTATTAAACTAAAGCCTATAGAGCTTTTTTTTTCATAGAACATCCTTGTAGCCTTTATTTAAATGCCAGTGGAACACTGTTAAGTTGCTGGCTTTGCCAAAGCCTCAGTCAGTACTAAGTGGAAGTCTTTTTGATCTGGTGGTATCTTGGGCATTAACAGGAATGAGGTCTTATGCCATTTTCATTGGAGGGGATGCTTCCCAAATGGAACAAACAAACAGATATTTTCAACATAAATAATAATTATAATAAAATATGAGAGAGCGAGAGAGAGAGATTTCAGAGAATGTTTGAATATTAAAAGTATAGTGACTAAGCTTCTTTAAATACTCCACAGTAACTGAGTGAATGTGTAATCTTCAATTAAAAGCCTATTAAAAATAAATACATCCCCGCTGGGCTGCATAAAGAAAGTCCACACTTTCACGAAGCCGATGTGTTAACACCTTTGTAAATGCTTTGTATACAACGGGAAGTAGACTAATGTGTGTATATGTATATATCAGCTGCCATCTGAGTTAGAAACTCATATGTCCCTTATGTTTTAACAATACCCTTTATCAGTAAAACTCTAGCTGAGGGGTGACCAGTTGATATTTGTTGATATATAATGTTGATATAGCTGCTGAATTTGAAGAGTTGGATCGACATTAATAAGACCACAGATTTAATAAAATTAAGGCTTTGGTTGAGACCATACAGTTTAGTGACTGATTGTTTGATTTTATTTTTAGTTATTTGTGTATTTACAAATCTGATGGTCTGTTTGTTTCTTTGAATTCCTCCCTCCCTGTATCTAAGATACACTCAAATCACATGAAAGGGCAGGGTAAATTAAGTGTTTGAGCCAATCATCATCACTAAGAATTAATATTATTATTACCAAGAAAGATATTTCTTTAAAAATACTGTAGTTCAAGTTCCTCTCATAAGCGAGAGGAGGCCAGGAATACTCAAAGCTTCATCTGAAAGTTATAAACATAACCATTATTATGATTATTATTTAATATGGAAAAATATGAAATGCAATTACTTCAAGACAGGCATTGCTATTTTCTATTGCTGCGTACATTTTTCATACATTTCACCACAATGAAGCATACATGTACCCTTCTGGATAATTTTCACTCAGTGTTCACAAATCTATATTGCTTCATTAGGCAGAACAGGGTCTGTGCAATTTCCTTTCAGGTTTATTTTAAGCAGTTGGTCAAACACTTGGTTGCTGTACAATTAAGTAACTTGAGCGAAACCAATTGCTATTTCAAGTCAATTGACCTGTATGAAGTCTGAAAGTATTTTGAGCTATGCAAGTAATATGTTAAAACATTTTCTATGGATGAATCCAAATGTCAGTTGTGTCACTTCATTTTCTCAGTCTGCACTAGATTAAAATCAGGATTATTTAGTTGAGATTCAGTATAGAGTAACCTATTTCTAAAACATAAATACATACATACTTTCTTTACTATTATGCATAGACAATGGTAATGTGGCATACAGTACTTTGTAAAAGTTTTCGGCAGGTGTGAAAAAATGCTGTAAAGTAAGAATGATTTCAAAAATCTTTCAAAATCTCTTTTGAAGAAGCACAAAGAAACGGGCAACGTTGAGGGCCGTAGACGCAGTGGTCGGCCAAGGAAACTTACTGCAGCAGATGAAAGACACATCATGCTTACTTCGCTTTGCAATCGGAAGATGTCCAGCAGTGCCATCAGCTCAGAACTGGCAGAGAACAGTGGGACCCTGGTACACCCATCTACTGTCCGGAGAAGTCTGGTCAGAAGTGGCCTTCATGGAAGACTTGTGGCCAAAAAGCCATACCTCCGACGTGGCAACAAGGCCAAGCGACTCAACTATGCACGAAAACACAGGAACTGGGATGCAGAAAAATGGCAGCAGGTGCTCTTGACTGATGAGTCAAAGTTTGAAATATGTGGCTGTAGCAGAAGGCAGTTTGTTCGCTGAAGGGCTGGAGAGCGGTACACAAATGAGTGTCTGCAGGCAACAGTGAAGCATGGTGGAGGTTCCTTGCAAGTTTAGGGCTGCATTTCTGGAAATGGAGTTGGGGATTTGGTCAGAATGAATGGTCTCCTCAATTCTGAGAAGTACAGGCAGATACTTATCCATCATGCAATACCATCTGATTGGCCCCAAATGTATTCTGCAGCATGACAACGGCCCCAAACATACAGCGAAAGTCATTAAGAACTATCTTCAGTGTAAAGAAGAACAAGGAGTCCTGGAAGTGATGGTATGGCCCCCCCAGAGCCCTGATCTCAACATCATCGAGTCTGTCTGGAATTACATGAGAGAGAAGCGACTGAAGCTGCCTAAATCCACAGAAGACCTGTGGTTAGTTCTCCAAGATGTTTGGGTCAACCTACCTGCCGAGTTCCTTCAAAAACTGTGTGTAAGTGAACCTAGAATAATTGATGCTGTTTTGAAGGCAAAGGGTGGTCTCACCAAATATGGATTTGATTTAGATTTTTCTTCTGTTCACTCACTTTGCATTTAGTTAATATAATCTATTAACATGTCTATTTTTTAGCATTCTTACTTTTCACACCTGCCTAAAACTTTTGCACAGTACTATAAACAATCAAATGACCAAAAAAACTGCCTTTATAGTAAATCTATACTACAACCAGTGTACTAACCCTTCCACACAAATATTATTCATGATTTTTGTATTATTTTACATGTTGGCATATTTAAGTGATTGTCAGCCATGTTTTCTCTAAAAGTGAACTATAGTTGATGTTGCTGTTTGGTTCTTAATTCAAATCATTTAACTAACCTGTAGTTCAATATGAATCATGAAGCACTATGAAAGCCTAAGCACTAAAAGTTAAGTTAATCTAAAGCATACTTAGCAATCAACACACCTGCCACTCCATCTAATTATAAAAATATCAGTTAATAGTAATTGACTATCATGGTCTTACTGCATTTAAAGAGAAAGTTTAACATTTCACATTTTAGGATATCATTTAATATACCTTTATTTCTATATCTTGATCTTAAGATGGATATATTGGATACATATTGCATCCCTCTCTCTCACTCTCTGTCCCCCTCCCCTACAAGTCCAGTGGTCATGGTGTATATACAAGGTCGTCTGCTAAGAAATAAATAATGATAATGATGATGATAATAATACAGACCTTTTTAAGCTTAGAAAAACACATCTGTATACAGTAGTATAAGTCACTTTATGAATTAGTGCTCACATTTTCAGCTGCCCAGCTCTATGCATGAGAGGCAACTGAATAAACAGAAAAAGTTGTCACTAGTAATTATGGAGCTGATGTTTGTATATTCACTTTAAACAAATGTAAGTGACGAGAGCGTTGAGCGACAGCAAAAACAATGTTCCCAGCCTTGTTTACAAGGAGGCTTTTACTGTCAAAATATTCAAAACTGCATTTCATGGCACACAATATGAATTATCTACAAATTCTTTAAAGTCCTTTATAAAAGTTGTACTAGATCTTTTTAGTTTATTTCTTTTTTGTCTAGGAAAGAAGATACTGAAACTATGCTTTTCCCAGACTTGCTTTATTGACATTCTTGGTGAATAATATTCCAGAAATTTTAGGAACATGAACACAGAGAAACACTCATTATAAAGTGAATTAATTCATATGAAATATTTAAAAAGATAGAGAATTCTTTCACAATCCAAATCCTTTTTGTCTGAAATAGTTAGGGATGTATGAGAGTCTTACTGTTACACACTTGTGAATATAATGTTTTCTATGCCATTCAAATAACAGCTCTATTATCAAGCATGGTAGATCCTGCATTTTCAAACAGGGTGGCTTATTTGACAACCCCTACGGCCAGGGAAATACAAGCTGTTTTAATTGTCAATCCAAGCTGACATTGTAAAATTGATAACTGTTACATGTGTCACACACACAATACAAAATTCTTCATTCTTCAGTTTGATTTTTACCTACAACCTAAACTATATCCAAATACTTTACCTCTGGTATTTGTAAACAGCCTTAAAAGTTTCTATCCCATACATTTGTCATAAATAAACACATACATACACATATACAAATTAACGAGCAAAGTGAATTAAGGTACAATATGTGACTAAAAATGCTTTCACTGGGTGAACATAAAAATGATACATGCCATATGTATTACTTCTGAACCCAGAGCAGTAGCTTATTCCAACAAGTGATTAACTTATCACAACTTCACAAAGTGGAACAAAGCTTAAAATGTGTTTCTGCATCTCTACTCCAACACAGTCTACACCAGGGGGTGCTAATCCCATAAAGAGTGGGAGGGTGCACATTGCTCATTTCTATTCATGTTGTTCAACAAAATGAAATACATCCAACGCAACAATAATTAAAAAAGAAAGCTGATATTATAGCTTAAAACTGTACATGGGATTTTTGTTACTCTTCCATTATAGTTATTTTGCATTACTATTGCTTTTTTTTTTCACTTATTGTCAAATTATAATTGTATAAGATCCTATTTAATTTAAATTAACTTTGTTAATTTTATTGTTTTGTTCTGTTTGACCTTGAAAATTGTATTCTAATACATTTGTACACTTTCTTCTCTTATTCTCTCCTGAGCAGATATTCCATCCATATAATTGATTTATTTTTATTATATGTTCTGGTTTCTATCGTTGTTTTGTTATGTTTTTTTTTTAATTTATTTTATTTATAGTGCACCTTTAAGGCAGCCTTTCTGTCATTCATGACCTGTTGTCTAATGGATTTTAAGGCTTGCTGACTAGTCTGTTAACCATACATCACTCATCATAAAAGCCATATATTCTGAAAAACATTTGAGACACATTTGTTCTTCCAAACTGTCATGAACATTATGATGTACTTAAGTCAAATACTAAATAAAACATTATACAGCTTACAGTCATGTGTGCTGTTGTAAACCTTGTAGCAGCATATATCAGTTGCAACAAATTCATATTACTGTGAGACACTGACATTTCTTGGGCTGGATTTGGAGGATTTAGGCCCAGAAAACAAACAAAGGAGATACTAAATTAAATAATTTACCCTTCTGTACTTTCTACCATATTCTTTCAGTTTCTTTGTCAGCATGCACCAATGTTTTAAAGTCAAACACTGCTATCTCAATGCAGTCTGACCTCATGCTCAACCAGCGATGGTCAGTCCCAGGCAATTTCTCTAGAATCCCAATTTAACAGATTACACAATGCACTTGACAAATAACATGATTAATATGAAGTCCTGTTCAAGGATCAACCAATTAGGAGAAAGTTATACATGCATTTGCTGTTGGGGAGAGGGAGGGTGGGTTGCTAGAAAGCATTAGAATTGCAAACTGTTCTGCATGAAGCCTTTTTGCCAGGGGTTTTCACACAGATAGAAAGGAAATCTAAATTAGGCATGTTTGTTGTGTGGGAGAATCCAAATCCCTTTCTCAAAGGGACTTTGATCTGGTTCAAAGGCCATAATCTAACAAGTATTGTTGGCTGCAGCAAAACTCTGAGTCCTGCTCTGTGAGAATGTGAAAGAGCGTCAAGCCTGATCAAAAATCTCTGTGATGTAAGTGAATTCTAACACCATGGACAGCATCCCAGGTCAATACAGCTCCGGATTAGTATGGTGGTTGTAAATTGAACATGGCAATCATGGCTGAACTTCTAAGCAGGTTACACAGCCTGCCAAAGCAGGAGGGTTCACAAATGCATGTTCACAGGTTGACTTTTGAAAAAGCTGAAATCCAACAGAAGCTAAATCGTGCAACATTGCAGAAAGTTTAATTTATTTGGACTTGAAACGCAATGCGGATTAAAGTTTTGAATACCCACTCTTGCTCTTAAAATATGTTTTCTTCTATTTGTTTTTAAGTCATCCGATATTTATAGATGATTGGATTCCAAATGGTTTTAGATTGAAAATGACTTTTAAACTAATAGTTTCCCATTCATATTATAACCATACCCTCACATTATTTGTTTTCACCATTTCTTGCAAGATGTTACTACCATCAAATGTGTGATGAAACTGCACAGCAATATGTATCATGTCTTCTAACAACATGTTAACAATGTAAATACACCCTCCAAAATAACTTATCCTTCAAGCCTGAATACTCCACTGTATTTACAGAAAACATCTACGTCAATGCATGACAACTGAATTTAAGATTACTGCTCCAGTCATCGTAGAAAGGTAGATTTAATATTAATAGTAGTAGTAATTCCTTTATAGTAGCTCTGACTTGGGTCTATGACACGGGCAGCGACTGACATGACAAGCTCCCCTAAAAACCCTAAGCTGTCAAAGCTCTGCTCCGGCTCCCCCGTGGCTGGTAGGGCGCCTCGGTATCTGGCCCAGCTGCCCCCTCTCAGCTTCCCCATAATCCTGCCCGGACGATTTTCCCATTAAGGGCCCTCTCCACTGCAACACAACAGCCCCTAAAAGTCCAGCATCGCTACCTTTTAAAAAAGTCTTCTCAGAAGCTACTTTTGCAAGAAGAGCTAATTAGAACAACTAAAAATGCATTCACAAAGTAACAGCATAGCACAAAAGTGGAGCAGCTGGATATACTTGAGATCAAGCTGATACATATCAATATATTTCAAAATTATAATATTTAGTGATTACATCTCTGAAACAACATCACAGAATTGATCAATCAGGTTTTGGGCATTTCTACAGTCTCACAAGTGGATTCCATTCTTTTCCTTTGCTTCTGGAGAGAGACGCAGAGCTTGAACTACAATTTTCAATTTTTCAATCTTTATTTTAAGAGCATGGCAGTGTGGCAGATGGCTCAATGTCTGCATCGAGCAGGCTGTACATGTATAGCCACTGAATAGGATGAAAAGTCTGTTTCAAAAGAAGAGTTTTCAATAGAAAACTTCAAAGCAAAAAAAAAAGTAAGCAAACCAGAGGCCTGGGTCACAGATGAGCTAAGTGTCAATATTTTCTCTCATTCAATGTGGGCACACATGTATAAGAGTAAAAATGTATTCAACAACTTTTTTAATGGATTTTCTCGATTGTTATTATTATTATTACACCCTTTTCAAACAACCTTTGAAGATCAATACATTTGCATACACACTATGAACAAATGCTCTGTTGAGTATCCATTATGGATGATTGGATAATAATCAAGAGAGGCAAAAAAAACAAATTAGAACATTATAATTTGAAATGTCTGACTACATGTCATGTTAATTAAATGTAAATCAACTATTATTGGCCTTGCTTATCCTTATGCATAGTACCAGGGACTTAATGCAGTCTGTTCTTTAATTTCCCATGGTCAGCTTAAGTAGAAGACATAGATTAAATTGAAATACTGCATTAAACCTGGACCTCATGTATTAAGACTATCCTACATAGAAAACATGAAACTTCCTGAGATCTCTACTGTGTTACTGCAATTTACTTCTCCATAGACACTAATTTAGACGGAAAATGTTTTTGTATTTTGTTTGTTTCAGTCATATTTTCTTTAGTTAAATTAATTGCACTGATTCATGACATGTATGCACTACTTATTCTGTTTTTTTTTTAATCTTTAAATGAACAGAGAACAATTATTCTCTCAGTACATTACTGTTTATAGTGCTTTGTTAACTAAAAGCTATCTTTGAGAGAACATTTTACAGTTGGCATTTCAGTGATCATTTAAAATATCAATGCCCATTAATTGATGCCTACACCAAATATGTGACATTTTAGATTTGAATTAAGTGGGAGGAAACATGACTACCTAGTAATACTGGAAACTGCAGTAAAGTTAACCCTTGGTTGCAGTTCTTAAACAGATTGTATAGATACAAAATGAATAAATAATAAAGTGTGTGTACAACCAGACAAACAAAATGTTACTAGGCACTTCAGTACAAAATAAAAAAATGTTATAATAGACAAAACAAACAGGCAAGAATCATACCCACTTTAATTTTACTTCTAGCCTTTCATCACCTTTAAATCCTAGGCAAAACCAGTGAGATTCAAGTCTCATTGCTCAGGTGAAGAAGAGGACCCCTGTAATCTTTCAAAAAAGAGCGACAGAGCTCTGAGCACAACCGTGCACTTTTTTAATGCTTAATCAGAAGGTCAATGCAAATTGACCTTAGTTTAATTCAACAAGATTTCCCAGAGGCCCCAATTAAAATATGGAAAAAAGCAGGTATCTACTAAAATGGAGCAGAAGGCTTTCATAAAGTATAGATAGTGTATGGAAGCCAGTTTCCTGCCATAATCCCAATTCACAATAGCCTTCTGCTTGTTCCGTAAATAGTGTATGAGAACCTTAAGTAACATTTGTTGTTCTTTTCATATTAACTTTTAATGCACTTTAAAGGCTTGTGAAAGGTGCAGTGTGGAGCACTCTGGAGATTATAGCCTGCCCACAGTTAGGGGATAATACAGCAGGAGGAAGTACTGCATAGGTCTGTTTTTCATTTATCATCATCAGCCACAGTTTAAAAAACAACAACAGAACTAAAAGGGCAGCAGCACAGACGGGAAAACTATTTACATTAACATTACTTTAACATCTTAACATCAGTGTTTATTACCTTTGTTTCTATTTATAACAGGAGTGTGAATCATCAATACCAGCAGAAACAGCCACTGTTCTTTATGTTAACAGCTCTAAGAAGAAAACCTCATTTTGACTTTGATGGTGCGCGTACAGGGCTTTTGTGACAGTGATGTATATGAGGAAAAGTGTGTGTGTGTGTGTGTATGTGTGTGCATGTGCGTGTGTGGTCGGGGGAGTGTTAGGAGTTATATCACATCGATTATTATACAGCTATAGGTTCATATGTAAAATACCTCTCAAGTTTAAGTGGAATATACATCTAACTGTCCCAATAATCATGAAAAGGTACAATAATTCAAATACTGAATCCAATATAATTAAAGTGAAAGCATTCATCAATACGCAAGTTTAAAGTGAATACTAAAACAATGTAGCCTTTATTATTTGGTATCTTTAAAATTGGTTTCAGTGTATAGAGAAGGTATACAAGGAAACATGGACCCCAATGGCTTGGAAAGGCTAAATTATGCTTTGTAAGCTAAAATAACTCTCCTACAGGTAGAACATAGTATTTCTGGCCTTATTTTGTAACTTACTTCAATGTAATCTATTATTCCTTTTCAGCGTATCTATTTGCTGTTGTTTTTCTTCAAGATCAACTTTATTGGAGGATCCTGTATTGGCAAAGCAGATGGGATTGATTTACATTTAGAGGTAATCATTGTCCACATGCTTCCAACATTACACATCTATTGATTAGCAGACAATCACAAACTTCTGGAGCATATAGATTAACCCGCTTTCTTGCTTGCTGCCTCTTACGCATACCTGTAAAATCAAGAATAACTTCTTATATCATCATATGCCTCACAAAAAATGCAAAATCCTGATGTGAATGGCTGTTGAAAAAACACTTGACATTCTCTAATACTGCAAAGGTTTACTGAACAAATATGAAAGCGAACATGAATTATTACTGAAAACAGAGTTGGTTCCAAAACATTACAGTGCTAGTACTTCACAAATTGTATGTCTGCAGATGAAAATGAAAAAAACACAAATGCCCTTTCCAAATTGTGTGGATTGATTCCCCACATGGAAAAGATAAACACAGGGTTGAATTTCAAAACATGAAACAGTGTTTTGTTACCTTTTATAATTTCCTTTGCTCTCAATGTACAAATTAGTTAAATTATGTAACTCCCTGCCTTCTCATTAAATACATGATACATGTAGCTTAAAGCACACAACATTTTACACAAAGCCTTACATCCTTTATCAGAGTCAGACAGTAGATGTACTGCAGATGCTGCCAAATTTAAATTTGGAAACCTATGTTTTCTTTCCACCATGTTTAGATAATTAAAATGAACCCTGTGGTGTCATAACTATCATTATCTCTTAAAGTGGTATTTAGAATATTCAAAGGCAACATTTCTTTAATATATTTCAAATGAATCCAAAAATCAATTAATGGCACATTATCCAGCTGACTTTGTGAATATCGGCTCATCTGATAACCACTAATTGAGTAAAGTTAAGTGTATCTTGTTACATTTTTAATATTTGGTATGATTCTGATCAATGGACTGTTTTCTTATTATGTAAACACTAGAGATTTAAACATCATTTTATTGACTGTTTTTTTCCGGCATTCCAGGCTATTTTTAAGAACACACTGATTTCTTACATTTGAATTCCATTTGCAACACTGTACAACTCATACCACTTGCTATACAGTAGTACAGACAAAAGTTTATACCTATCTGACTCTGAGCTATGAACAGCTACTGGCTGTCAAAATATATTGAATCTACCAATATCAGATGTTCTGGGCATTACAGAATTAACAATACAATTTAATACTTTGCAAGATGAAAGTCCATTGTTAAATTATAGGACATGCAAGCTCTAAAATCAGAGGACCATACAATCATGTTATCAAGTTGCAGTGTGTATGAGTGTAGGAGAAAGGCTTGGCAATCTTTACTCAATACACATAAACAGCCCCAGAAATCAATGTGCTTGAAGAAAATAGCAAACCTGCTTCATATTTTTCAAACACTATGCTTAGAATACTTGGGTGGAATGAAATCACCAAGCTCATTCTTTTTAATAATAATAATAATAATAATAATAATAATAATAATAAAGATCTTGTTGTCATGTAGACTAAAAGATTGCTAAGCATGCACACATGATAAAATGTGTTTCTTGTTGTTTTCATTTTTGCTTTTATTTTCTGACACTCAATATATAGAGCCTTCAAGTCTTAATTCTCTTTAAGCCTTATGAAGTCTGCAGGAGTTAAATGTGATTAGCTTTGGAGAGGCTGAAATCTGCTGTGAATTAAATTGCATGCTTAAAGTGACACTCAACCATGTTAAGGCAAACTGTATTTTCATCTATAAATGTTTTTTTTTTTTTTTATGTAATATTTGTATTGTCTCATATCATTTTTGCCTGCAGTATTTAGAAATGCATACTGTATGTTGTTCATAACTACCTGAAAGAGACGCATGTGCAGTAGCAACTAACAGAAAATTCATTGCACACTGGGGTCTACTTAGTGAAATGCTTGTTGGTGTGTACATTTAATGCCTGTGCATGTCTTGGATTTCTACAAGTGTCAATGTATTACATTAACAAACAGTCACAAATGTAAAAAGTTAATCTGAATAGGGAAACAGGAAAAAAAGCTCTGAAAAGATAGAGTGTAACTCCAATAGGTGATATTACAAATGTGTTAATTAGTGTACTTTTGTAATATAAATGTATATAGTCTATAGGTTATATTGCTGACAATAAATACCCAAACTAATAATTTAAAATTTCACTTTGTTTACAGCTGCTGCTGTTGCTTTAGCTTTTTGCACTTTTTCATATTGTGGATCTCAAAACAAAAGGACCGGTAACTGAGCCACAGATACATTATACAACATTTATATTCTTTAAATCATCATGAGGTGTAACAATTAAATGATAAAAAAAATGCAGACAGATGCAGTATCCCCAGCCCTCAGCCCAACATTATCAGCCTCCATTGCTTGCTCCTTCCTTGTCTTCCCCTCATGGCCTGTTTGAGATGTTTGCTACTGTCTGACCATATGAGCAAGTGCATAAGTATGGAGACGATGTGGGTTAGTGTTAGGACAGTATAACTGCAAGGCAAAAATGAAAAAATAATGATCTTCTTCTGTAGCACAAAAAGAAAAAGGACATGTATGGAGGGATGGCAAAAGTCTGTGTAATGTTATATTACATTTCTAGTCCTCCTCCTTTCTAACTAATAATAACAATTTTTCATATTTTGTACCAGTGTAATACAGTTTTATCATCACTACTTATCAAACATGAATTCTGCTTTTTCAATTAATCTCAAATATCATTCATCTTTTTTATCAACATGTCAATGCTTTGTAATGAGAAAACGTGTTTTAACACAACAAAACACACAATAATAATTTAAAGTCAATTATACTTGTTTCTTTTGTAAACTGTATTATGACGAGAAAGATGAGATGAGATACTGTTTAACTGAAAAACTGGCAACATATGTGAACCACCTTAAGAGAAAGCAGGACCCAGTGTCCATACATGTAAAATATATTTATTGTTTTTTAAATGAAGTGAGGTCAGGGAGGCAGTATTTAACAGAAGATTTTTCAGATTGCAGAAACCAAAGTAGATGTACATCTTCCCCTAAGATGCATGAAGGCATCCCACAGAGTACAGGAAATATGCATTTCTTGCTGAGTTTTAAAAGAAGCTCAGCACTATTTGGAGACCCAATTTGAGGATAAAAGTTATTGCTGGCTGTCTCGAGACTACTAAAATTTAATGGACTACTAAATGCTTTCCCCATATATATTGCATTACTGCATTTTTATAAGAATCTAGTTTCTCAAATGGGGAAAAAAAAATAATACAAGGTTCATATGAGCATGCAGCAGGTTTTTGTTTTTATCCCTTTGAAACTTAACTTTACATTTTAATGACATTGACAAGGTGCAGTGAAGAATATAACTATGCTTGTTAACAGAAAAGGGTTAGTAAATTAAAATACAGATATTCTAGACTGTTATTGGACAAAGTAAGCCCCCCCATTTCATTTGTGACCTTTGGTATCAATCAAAACTGTAAAGATGTTGTGGTGGAGCACATTTGTTTAAAACAGTGACTCTATTAATGGTTTGAGAGCTATGGTGTTAAAATAAAGCACCAATATGCCTAAAGGTTGTCACATTTTAAAGGGAAAAACTTACCCATTGTTGGTTTGTGTGGGGGATGTGAGTGGCCATGATTTGTAAGGGCAGTGAGGCCATTACAGAGGCCATCTTTCTTAGGAGTTTTATGCCATTCAACTACCATACCGTACCAAAGAGCGAGGCCCAAGATGTTTTTCTTTGTTAGAAAAGTACATTATTTGAATTTGTATTTCTTTTGCACTTAAAGTGTATAGGTTTTCTTTTGTTATTTGCATTTAAAGAGCCATTATGATGCGTATGTATGATTGTGAATACATCTTTTGTCTTTGTTCTCTTTTGTTGTTAAGAAATGGTTTGGTCTGGGGGAGGGGCCCTTAAAACAAGTGTATAAAAGCAGGCTGAATTGGTTCTTAAAACTATTGAAGACATTGATCACTTTCTTCCTGGGTTTATTTTGTTTTTGTTACAACTAGCATCAATAAATACTGTTTTTCCTTTTTTTTTGGACAATTCAAATCTGTTCCCACCTTCAATGCACCTTGCTGCATGGCCTCTCACTGATGTCAACTTGCAAAAGCATAAGGTTCTCTTTCTTAAAAGCACCTGTACAGAAGAAGGCCCGCTGTTACCCAAGATAAAACAACGCAATGCACATGACTTGTTCACACCACACTTTATCACTGGCCTCCTGTGAAGAACCGCACTGCTTAAAGAAGCCAAGTTATTCCTTATCAATGTATGTCTGCACTCTTAGAGGAGAAACACTACATCTGTCTCTGAATTTATGACACAAGAGAACGTGCTTTAGTAGGTTTCCTTCAGTGCTCCCGCATTAGAAAAGATGGCAGAATACTCTGATGTTTCACCATTCCATTTCAGTCTTCATTCAAAAAACAAAGAACGAAAAAAGTATATTGTGAAATGGCTGCTGTGATATACACAAAAGTAACTTTAAATACATGATGGTTCCTTCTATACAATGATCTGATTTTTTTAAAATATTCTTATACAATACAAGTAAATCCTTTCTTATAACATGCAAGAAAGACTGAGGGTGGCAACTAAAAACATCAACATACAGTGAGGGGAAAAAAGTATTTGATCCCCTGCTGATTTTGTCCACTGACAAAGAAATGATCAGTCTATAATTTTAATGGTAGGTGTATTTTAACAGTGAGAGACAGAATAACAACAAACAAATCCAGAAAAACGCATTTAAAAAAAGTTATAAATTGATTTGCATGTTAATGAGGGAAATAAGTATTTGATCCCCTATCAATCAGCAAGATTTCTGGCTCCCAGGTGTCTTTTATACAGGTAACGAGCTGAGATTAGGATCACTCTCTTAAAGGGAAGAATCAATCAATCAGATTCCAAACTCTCCACCATGGCCAAGACCAAAGAGCTGTCCAAGGATGTCAGGGACAAGATTGTAGACCTACACAAGGCTGGAATGGGCTACAAGACCATCGCCAAGCAGCTTGGTGAGAAGGTGACAACAGTTGGTGCGATTATTCGCAAATGGAAGAAACACAAAATAACTGTCAGTCTCCCTCGGTCTGGGGCTCCATGCAAGATCTCACCTCGTGGAGTTTCAATGATCACGAGAACGGTGAGGAATCAGCCCAGAACTACACGGGAGGATCTTGTTAATGATCTCAAGGCAGCTGGGACCATAGTCACCAAGAAAACAATTGGTAGCACACTACGCCATAAAGGACTGAAATCCTGCAGTGCCCGCAAGGTCCCCCTGCTCAAGAAAGCACATGTACAGGCCCGTCTGAAGTTTGCCAATGAACATCTGAATGATTCAGAGGAGAACTGGGTGAAAGTGTTGTGGGTCAGATGAGACCAAAATCGAGCTCTTTGGCATCAACTCAACTCTCCGTGTTTGGAGGAATGACCCCAAGAACACCATCCCCACCGTCAAACATTATGCTTTGGGGGTGTTTTTCTGCTAAGGGGACAGGACAACTGCACCGCATCAAAGGGACGATGGACGGGGCCATGTACCGTCAAATCTTGGGCGAGAACCTCCTTCCCTCAGCCAGGGCATTGAAAATGGGTCGTGGATGGTTATTCCAGCATGACAATGACCCAAAACACACAGCCAAGGCAACAAAGGAGTGGCTCAAGAAGAAGCACATTAAGGTCCTGGAGTGGCCTAGCCAGTCTCCAGACCTTAATCCCATAGAAAATCTGTGGAGGGAGCTGAAGGTTCGATTTGCCAAATGTCAGCCTCGAAACCTTAATGACTTGGAGAGGATCTGCAAAGAGGAGTGGGACAAAATCCCTCCTGAGATGTGTGCAAACCTGGTGGCCAACTACAAGAAACGTCTGACCTCTGTGATTGCCAACAAGGGTTTTGCCACCAAGTACTAAGTCGAAGGGGTCAAATATTTATTTCCCTCATTAACATGCAAATCAATTAAACTTTTTTGAAATGTGTTTTTCTGGATTTTTTTGTTGTTATTCTGTCTCTCACTGTTAAAATACACCTACCATTAAAATTATAGACTGATCATTTCTTTGTCAGTGGGCAAACGTACAAAATCAACAGGGGATCAAGTACTTTTTTTTCCCTCACTGTATGTATTATCTGATTGTTCCTTTTTAAATCTGTTATTTAGTATACATACGAAAGTAGATTAGAGGAATAAGGCCATTTAAAGAGGATTTTAAGACACTGAAAGTTAACTTAATTTAAGCATACGCTTGTATGGCAAAAAGATTGTATGTAATCAGATTTCATTAGAAATTGTAACTGAGAGATAGAGATGGATATCAATGTGCATCAACGAAGGGTATCTAAAACAAATAAAAAATTGTTTAAACAATTCCCCCCAAAACATCACAAACTGTGTACCGTTTGATTATTTTTCAAATTGCTTGATGTAAGAATGCCACCCACTCCATATCTCTCTTAACATCATGCATGATAAAACAAATGCACAACTGTGTATACTGTACATTTTTATCAAATAACACACGCAACTTGGAACAATGTTATTACAGTGAACATTGTATTGCCAATGTTAAAAGTGGCAATTCCAGTTTGCCGAAGATAATGAAACCATATAAATTCTCTGTGTTGTCATAATTTCATTACTCGTAATTGGCACAATTAATTTAAATGGTAAAATGCATGTCACTCAGTGTACTCCTGTTAGTAACTATTTCATAACACCTCATCAAGTTATTATAGTTGTTGTTCCTGTTAAAGAACTTCAATAGAAAAATAAAGTGTTTTGATCAGCGAACACCTAAATATTAAGTAAAAAATCCCCTAAAGGTTTATACTGAAAAAATCCCAAAGGTCCTCCCCTTCTGTTTTTAAACACGTGGATGATCTAGGTCTATGTTTTGATTACCAGCTATAATTATGCATAATTTTTAATTGCCCTATATTTAATGTTGTGACAGATGCTATCACTCGCAATTACCTACACTACCTGTCAACAATGATATGCCCCTTTTCTGTATGCTTTTTACTGGAGAATGAATTACAAATGGTGTGAACAGTGCAGAAATCAACCAATTAAAAACTCCACTTTTAGCTTTAAGTTAAAGTCCCCAGAGAACACATTAAAAGTCTGTGCTTTTAAAAACGTTTTATGAAAAAAGGCAGGCTCTTGTCAGCTCCTGGAGTTCTGAAAACACATTTTACACAAGCCTAGGACATGTACTGGATTCAGATTTTTTTTTCAAATGGTAAAAATCTGCTTAATTCTGAGTGTTTATCTTGTAAAGCAATTGTGTATATTTAAAACACCATCGAAACACATTATACTGGTAGTTGCTTAAGTAGTGAAGAGCATCACATGCATTATCTTGACTAACAGGGTCATACAATGGTACACAATAGTGAACATGAACAAGTGAAAAGAGGACTATTCCTAAACTGAAAAGCAACTGAATAGAAACTGTAAAAGCAGTAGAGTGTGATAAAGTTCCCCTTTCCATTCATTTAGTTATTACTACACATACATTCCTTAAAACTCATGATATTTACGTTTTACGCAGAAAAAAAATGAAGTAACTAATTAAATGAAGGAAATCAAAAGAGAATGTAAACCTTTAAAAAGAAATGTAATAAACATTAATTAAGCATAAAAAACCAATGGGGAAATAATATATTTTTCAACAATGAAGTAAAACTAAAGAGATAGATTTAATATCTAAATCAAATTTACCCATATATTGTATATGAGAAATGTAAGAGATTTAAATGAAGGAAAAAGGCAGCATCAAAAAGCATGTTTTGTCATTTCAAGATAATGTTTTCACTTTGCAGTATTACACTGTCACAGAACAGTGGCAATGAATTTGCCAAGCCAATGCTGAAATTAAACAACAACAAAAAATATGACGTTTAATAAAAATCTTACCAAGTAATAACAACTGTCTAATTGACTTTAAAATGATGGGGCAGATTTAGTGAAAATAATCTGTAGTGTGACAGTGGAAGGTGTGTTAGGTTTTTTATATTTAATAATTGTATAGATGTAGAACAGTGGGTTTGCCACTTGTGTATTCCATAAACAAAAAATAAGTCTTGAGGCTTAAAAGTCCAGATTCCAGTGAAAAAAAATTACTTGCTTGATTAGTATTCCGTTTTCTCCACTTTACATTTATATTAAAAGAAACAGGCTGTCTTATGAAAGCCAGTGGGATCCTGATGCAAGTAAACCAATAAACAAGTTGAAAGAATCACATGTAGTACTGACAAAATATGGATGAGGTTACAGTTGTGTTACAGAGCTCATGCATGTCCACAAGTGTACTCTGTGAGAAGGCAGCCGTTTTGGTGGCACACAATCTGTACTAGGCTGTACTGGAAAGTGCAATGCTTTAGCAGGTATTGTCAGAGAATAGCCCACACATGATCAATTGGGTTAGAGTCTGACCAGGTGTTGCACTGCATTTAAAACACATTTTTTACCTCATTCATATTCTTTTCAACTTGTTTATTGGTTTACTTGCATCAAGACCCCACTAGCTTTCCAAAAGACAGCCCGTCTCCCTGAGTGGGAGTTGTATATGCAATGCAAAGCAGTGTAGATTTAAAAATGAATCATTAGCTCCTGGCAGAATCAGAAACCTTGACTGAAGTCCATTAGTGGTGTCTATCTAGTTCTTGTACCATAAACAGACAAAACACAATATTTATTTGGAAGGATAACACATGGTTCATTTAAAATGCTTGAGCTGGACAGCAGCACAGTCAGACACAACCCAAACAAGCTAAGCAAAAGAAAAAGAAGGTTCCAAAAGGCAGGGGGATATAGTGGCATCTCTGTCCGTCCTTTGCAGATGATTACTGATATTGCATGAGCTGAGGAGTGCTGTGCGTCTTGCTGCTCTTCAATCTAACCACATGCTGCGAACATCTGCACATTCTATACCACAATCGTATCCAATCATTGAGGTTTAGATTGTAAAAACCTCTTCACAGCACAATGTCAGTACTGCTGGCTTTGAAAATTTGGCATGAGCATGAATGCTTGTTTTTCTGGCCTCTTGAACTGGACAATCATCCAGAAAAGCAGTCGACTGCAGACTACCTAGGGGTCATGAGATTTCCCACTTGTTGCTTTTTATGTCCCAATTTCGTATACTACCTGATTGAGGTAGGGCTTTCTGCAGACGGGAGATTTCTCTGTATTTTACCTTCTCTTCTGGGTAGTAATCACGTGCTTATCATGTGAGTGAGAGACTTATTTGAATTTCTGCTGGTGTGTATTTACTCTCTGCCATCCATTACATTGTTGTGGGAGAAAAAAAAAGTAAATCATTAAATTACACATTCATGGGCAACTCATGTTTTGTTTTACCTGCATTCATGTTATTTTATTATTCATGTTTTCTCACCGATAAACTGCATATTAGTTGATTTAAATGAACATTAAAAGCGTGGATTATGCAAACAGAATGTAAGAAAATGTTCGTAAGTCTTGAATATGCAACAGAAATGAATGCAGTTATACAGCAGCATACAAAACCCACATTGTCATGGTACTGATGATGCCTCTCCACAACATTTTTTGGTTGCTTAGTATGTCCCAATTTATCAGGACTGAGCAACATAAATCAGAGACATTTTACAGAAAATACTGGTTGCAAGATATAGGTAGCATTGGTAATTGTGTAATGTGATGCTAACACTTCAAAATGATATACACTACATGACCAAAAGTATGTGGACACCTGCTGGTTGAACATCTCATATATTAAAAATGTAGACTTAACTGTTTATCACAAATAATAAATCCTACGTTACCCATTATATATATATATATATATATATATATATATATATATGATTACTGATAAGACATTAACAGTATTCATTGAATTAACTTTTTTTCAAATACTGGTCTTTTGTTTTTTTTCATTAAAAATAACCGACCCTATGGGCAAAATCCAGAACAGATGACCAGAAAGCAATAAAAAAATATATATTAACCTATGGTTACAAAATTATTTTATATGAAGTTTTAATTTCTCTTTAATTATGACTTAAATTTGCAGAACGTAGTGGTAAGTCTTCACTGCTCAAAGCGTTAAATAAACATCGATATGGCAAGAGGGTATTAAGCAATATATACAGGTGTACTGTTCTTATGGAATCATAAACCTATTAATTACAAAACTATTGAGAACAGTGCATGATAATAATACAAAAAAAAAGGTATAGCTGTATATTCAAATATGCCTGGGGGTGGAGGAAGGCTATACACATGATTAACAGATTAACTCTGATGAAGTTCATAAGATATCCACACATCATTACAAATTGGTGCCCATTACTGTAGCGTGATCAAGTTCCAAGAAAATAATTGCAGGCACAACAAACTTATGCTGTCATATACTAAAAAAAAAACAAAAAAACATGTATATCTCAGTATATTATAAATACCACATTAATTATAAATAAATAGCTTACTATGTAACTGCCAGAAAATACATCACACACAATTTAGTGAATCATTAAAATCTCAAAATAAGCTTACAATTCAAAATAAGAAACAGTGGGATAAAATAATAATATTATTATTAATAATAATAATAATAATAATAATAATAATAATAATAATAATAATTGCTGAAAACTACTATTATTAATATTTCATTGTTGTTGAATAGATCTTCATTTGACAATGAGAGAAAGAAAAATAAAGATTTTAGTAGTATGTACAGGAGTAAATACGGACTCACACAAGCATGACATAACCCGAGAACAAACCACAATATGTGACATAATTTAAAAATGTGTGAAAATGTTAAAATGGCAATGGGCCGGACACATTGCAAGAAGAACAGATCAAAGATGGACAAAGGAAGCTATTCAATGGATCCCAAGAGATGAAAAAATACCTAGAAGACGCCTACAAAGAAGATGGAAAGATGAAATCATACACTTTGCAGGCGTGACATGGAAGAGACAAGCTGTAGATCGAAGCATGTGGTGACATCATTGGGAGGCCTTCATCTTGCAGTGGTGATAGGCTGATGGTGATATATAAAAACGTTTCCCCACATGGTTGAATATTGTACTCTATTGACTATCCTATCAAGAGAATGCTGTACCGAGATATTACAAGGCAGAAGTGAATGTCATTAAAACAAGGGTGCAATTACCTGCATTTGAACATAATCGTCATAATATATAATTGACATAAAAAAGATTGTCCTTAATTGTTTTAAAATATATTTTACTATGATGTTTACTATAGTATTTAAATTACAAATAAGACCTTTCTAAATTCACTCCTTGTTATAATACACAGTGACATAAATTACAATATGGATTGATATCTTTGTAGTAAAGAGTAGGAAAATACTAGTGAACACCAGTATATCTACGGTCATTGCAGCTTTTAAATTGAATGGTTGTGTTCATGCCACATTCCCACAGAGGGAAAATGGCAATTGGTGTTCGAAAAAAGACTCATCTAAAAATGTACGGCACATCTTGTATTTCAAACCTTACATTTTACAGAGCCCTATTAGTCTGGCTAAGGTCTGTAGAAAAAAAAAAGAAGACAGGTACGGGCTGGCCACCTATCATATCAATGACAAGCAAAATCAATTTGGTTTAGTCGAGCAGCAAGTGTGCCAAAGTAAACAAACGCACTGTTTTTAACTTCCTAATGTCAGATGCAAGAGAGATTTCAACCCGATATTGCCAGCTTTGTAACCTATTAAATTAAGCCTTCATATAGGTGTACCATTCATATCCAGTTGAGCATGAGCTTTTAAAGAAAAGGAGAAACTGAAAAGTTTGGTGCCACCTTCTTGCCACTGAGCTCTCATAGGCGCTACCCCTTCACTCAATATGTCAAGGAGGCATTTCTCATCAGTATGCAGAAAACAAGCTTTAGTTTAGACCAACAGCTTTATGTTTACTGTATGTAATTTATTTTAAAATGTTAATCTGTGTAGTATTTGGACCAGATGTTAATTTTTATTTTATAAACAGTAATTAATAAAAATGATTTGGAACACAGGGCGGGTTTCAGTGTACAAGAAAAAAAGCCTACACACCACAGAAGTACTGTGATCTGTTTTAATACAATTCAGACTTTTTGTTTAACATTATTAATTACTTTTGTTTAATTAACTATATAATGTATGAAAATATAATAATGTTGCTGATTAAATAAAATAAAACCTCTTTATTGAGTGTCTACATTCTATGGTAAATGCTGTTCATTATAAGCAAGAGGTGCCATACCACCATACTACTGCTCTCAATGTTTAATAGCTCAAGAGATCTTTCTCCTATCTCTGTTGGAATGCTCTTTCTTGAATGTCAGATCAATTTATTTAACACTTCTATATCTGTTTTGTCCATGAACCACTGAATATGATGCCCCCCAAAGGGGTTTCCCTCTCTAATTAAACCCCATGCTTGCAAATTATTGTCACTGCTAATTTACTAGTATTACTTGCTCAAATTAAAATTGATCTGTATTGTGGGCTTACATGATTTATTCCTCAGGGAAACTGCTTAAAGATGTAGAACAAAAGTGGCCTCAAGATTTTGATTTCATTTAAGTATTGTGACTACTGAAAATAAAGTATTCATCCAAAAATATGCATGCGCACCAACATGCTAATTACTTTTCCCCCGACTAACATTAGACAAATTATGTTTGCATTTCCTACACCGCTATCCGTGTTTTTACTCAAGGATTTTATATTTGTGATGTTCCAATGCAGATTTCTGTTTTTTTAAAGAGTCTTTAATTACATATTTCCAAGTAAACACGAAAACAATAAATGTATAGGAATTTTGACTGTGTGCACACACACACACACACATACATTATATATATATATATATATATATATATATATATATATATATATATATATATATATATATATATACACTCACCTAAAGGATTATTAGGAACACCTGTTCAATTTCTCATTAATGCAATTATCTAACCAACCAATCACATGGGAGTTGCTTCAATGCATTTAGGGGTGTGGTCCTGGTCAAGACAATCTCCTGAACTCCAAACTGAATGTCTGAATGGGAAAGAAAGGTGATTTAAGCAATTTTGAGCATGGCATGGTTGTTGGTGCCAGATGGGCCGGTCTGAGTATTTCACAATCTGCTCAGTTACTGGGATTTTCATGCACAACCATTTCTAGGGTTTACAAAGAATGGTGTGAAAAGGGAAAAACATCCAGTATGCGGCAGTCCTGTGGGCGAAAATGCCTTGTTGATGCTAGAGGTCAGAGGAGAATGGGCCAACTGATTCAAGCTGATAGAAGAGCAACTTTGACTGAAATAACCACTCGTTACAACCGAGGTATGCAGCAAAGCATTTGTGAAGCCACAACACGTACAACCTTGAGGCGGATGGGCTACAACAGCAGAAGACCCCACCGGGTACCACTCATCTCCACTACAAATAGGAAAAAGAGGCTACAATTTGCACAAGCTCACCAAAATTGGACAGTTGAAGACTGGAAAAATGTTGCCTGGTCTGATGAGTCTCGATTTCTGTTGAGACATTCAGATGGTAGAGTCAGAATTTGGCGTAAACAGAATGAGAACATGGATCCATCATGCCTTGTTACCACTGTGCAGGCTGGTGGTGGTGGTGTAATGGTGTGGGGGATGTTTTCTTGGCACACTTTAGGTCCCTTAGTGCCAATTGGGTATCGTTTAAATGCCACGGCCTACCTGAGCATTGTTTCTGACCATGTCCATCCCTTTATGACCACCATGTACCCATCCTCTGATGGCTACTTCCAGCAGGATAATGCACCATGTCACAAAGGTCCAATCATTTCAAATTGGTTTCTTGAACATGACAATGAGTTCACTGTACTAAACTGGCCCCCACAGTCACCAGATCTCAACCCAATAGAGCATCTTTGGGATGTGGTGGAACGGGAGCTTCGTGCCCTGGATGTGCATCCCACAAATCTCCATCAACTGCAAGATGCTATCCTATCAATATGGGCCAACATTTCTAAAGAATGCTTTCAGCACCTTGTTGAATCAATGCCACGTAGAATTAAGGCAGTTCTGAAGGCGAAAGGGGGTCAAACACAGTATTAGTATGGTGTTCCTAATAATCCTTTAGGTGAGTGTGTATATATATATATATATATATATATATATATATGGGAGAGACCTTGCTAATGCAGTATAACTGCCTTGTGTCTTGTTGCTGTGCTCAGTCTTGCCTTGGTGTATGACTTTTGACCGTAAACTGTCTTCAGCAGCCTTTTATTCCTCCTACACAGCTGTTTCTGTTTCAGTTAATGATTGTGTTTCAACCTACATATTGAATTGATGATCATTAGCACCTGTCTGGTATAATTGTTTAATCATACACCTGACTATGTGCCTACAAAATCCCTGACTGTGTGCAAGTGAACCTAGAAGAATTGATGCTGTTGAAGGCAAAGGGTGGTCACACCAAATATGGATTTGATTTAAATGCGTCTTCTGTTCACTCACTTTGCAGGTAATCATCAAGATAATCACTTTGACCCCAATTAAGGTGAAAACAATGGCTTGTGGCAGATGTTGTATTTGTGGTGTTGATAGATGTATGCAACAATGATGTAATGCTTCCAAATAGTCTGCAATAATTGAATGTCACAATTTACTTCAAGTATCACTTAAAAAAAAAAAAAAAAAAAAAACAATGTGGAGGAGAGTAGGTCTAAGAGATACTGACTGACACACCACAGGTTCAGCGCATTTGGAATATTAAGTGCTCATCAACAGTAAATCATCTTTACCAAAGCAGTCTAAAAATTACAGCAGCTCAGGAATCAGTTTCATGCATGCATGTTAATAGCAGAAATACAAACATACAAGACTGTCTTTTTTCAACCATACATTTTTTCTCGTTCAGTTCCATTAAGTGGTCTTGACCTTCAGGCTTGAGTCAGGATCTCCCAACACTTCAGGTTCTGTTAGAACACTTGAGACATGAAAGCTCACGTGTGTGGAGGTGTGTTGAAGTCCAAAATGGACTCCAAAATGGACTTCAAGAGGGAAATATATAAGAGAGCAGGGAATATGTGAATATGGTCAGAAGATGTGGAGGTAGAGCTGCACATCCTCTTCAGCAGGATCAACATAATCTGTTAAAAAACCCATACTGACCAGGGCTGTTACAGACCCTAGTTCTAGACCTGGTCTGCTGAGAAAAGTTACAAAGCAGGGAGTTCAATATTACTCAATAAATGCAAGCTGGAACTCAGTGTTGTTATTTGTAGTAACACAAGACATGTGCTATTCCCATTTTTTTTATTTTGAATAGTATTATAAGCCACACAAAATCAGCACATTTTGATATACTGACAAAACTTTGATTGAAATAGAGGTTGTAACACATTTACAGGCAGATCATTGCACTGAATCGCATAAAGAATATCCCTTTGTAATATTAAAATACAAAAACACATTTATACATGACTTTATTCATTCCATTAGTTGAGTATGTATTTCTAATGTGATTATATTGAACATGTAATTTAATGAAAACAGTTTTTCATTGTTGTTGTTGTTTGTTTTTGTATCTTTATGCAGCAGGGTAATCTGCATTTGGAGCCGTTACAAACCAGCAGCATCTTATTAAAAACATTATAACCCCGGCATGCTTTCGTATTTTATAAGCCTTTGGAAAAATCACAATGAAGAGCAATATAGATCTTTACCTCATTTACGGGACACTTTACAGAGAATAAATGCATACCAAAGCACTCAAGATTAAATTAAAAAGCACTTACATGGACTCCTGCAGGTTCAATCGCCTTAAGAGCAATGCATACCTTGAGGGGTTGTATTTGATTGCTTCTAAAATATGTAGAAGTCACAACGTTTTGTTTCAGCTGCATTTGCGAAAGATGATCAGACAAAGCATTCACTGGCTTTTCTTTAAATACACTTTAATGGTGACATGTACTAAGTTAAAATGAGATAAAATGATCGTCACTGAGCACAAGACTGTATAGTACAATGTGCATGATGTTTGCAATTGCTTCCTCCTACACATCTACTCTATTAGAGTATTTCTTCTTAAGTGTCTACCAGTTAGAGTTATTTCCTATATTGTTTACCGATTATCAAATCATCCAACTACTTTAGAATCCGTCATAGTCTTCAAATAGTTACATCCTTTTAGCTCAGGCCGTAAATCGAGAACTGGACTCTTGTAGATTAAAAGAATGAACAAGGGCTTGTCCTGAAAAATGCTGGTAAGTGTAATTAACTTCACATTTCATCCTCCAAAAGGGGATTCCTCTAAGTCTCTGCTTTCACATTCCCCTCAAAGTAATTTCCGAGGGTTCTGCAAAATAATATATAAAGCTTTATATACTTCAAGACTCTGTACTGTGTCTGTTATTTTCATGATTTGCCCCCAAAATTAAATCTGAACATTCCATTAGTGATCTGGGGAAAAAGAAGAAAAAAAAACCTTGACAAATTAACAGACATTGGACAGAGAGGTTTAAGAATTATGATCTATACAACTGCCTTCCATTAGCTTGGGCATTTGCCCCAGGCTGGATTCATGTAATTATACAAAGCGAACCACGGAATACACAGTGCATTATTCCCCCAGGGATGCTTGGCAGCATGCCTTGAAGATGAGCAAGTCATTCGAATCAACTTTCCATTTCCTCCAATCACAATCACATTCAATCACAAACTAGGAGTTAATGACAGGGAAAACTCAAGGGCAGCAGAATAACTGAGCAATATAATCATAATTCAGATCTCTAGCAACAAGACTAAAATGATTAACATTAGAAAATAAATACATGCATAAATACACTGACAAATCTTTTGACTTTAAAAACAAACACAATAAATAACATAAAAAGAACACTACTGAGCTACTCCCAAAGTGTAGATATGAATAGTATGTATATATTTCTGTTCAAGATATCTCCATATCCCCCTTCTGTAATGTAGCACCTCTTATAGTTCCTTCACATTTCCATGCATGGATGCCTTGCCATTTAGGTTAACAAATGTGGAGAGTTTCTAGCATAACTTAGAGAGAACTATATTATTTACCTCTCTTCAAAGAAATTCAATCATGTAACGCATATCTCCTGGAAATCAGTTTTGTTTCCAGTTACACATCTGATTATTTTATCACTCCCCTCCACACACTGTATTATTTCATATGCTCTGTATACCGTCTATTTCATTTTCCTTTCTAATGTACAAAAAGGCCAGCTACTCAAATTACCTATTGATGTATTTCTGGTGTATGCAGTGCATGATTGTCAAATGGAAATATATGTATTTGTTGTTTTTGTTTTGTTTTGTATTTTTCTAAAATAAATGATTGATATCCCATTTAAATTTGCTTAGTTTATATTATTATTATTTACTAATGTTTAGTCAGAAGGGCACCAAAGTACCAGGGTTTCATAAAGTGAAGCTGTTTACCTTCCCATCATTAATACATGTTAATGACCATGCTTACTTCCCCAATGTGCTGTTGTGGTTCGTGTCCATACAGGACTGCCCGTGGCAGAGCATTCACTTGCTCCCCAGGCCAGACTTGTTACCTGTCTTATTGCCGATCGAACTGTCAAATGTTCTGACATGTGCTGCCACTGAATCTTCGTCAACATTTGCCTCTTTCTGAACAGGGTAGGCACTGCAACCCCAGGATATTTTACCACATCAATACACAAGCACTCTATGGCCGTGGTTCCCGTCAGGACATTACAGAGTCAGGATTTCTGAAAACAAGCCCATGTACGGTTTAGACAATTCTCAGCACTGAGATGTGTCAGTTGATCATCACATTATTATCTGTAAAAAATGACATTATCAGGACTTTATTATTTGCGAATATATTATGAATGGGTCCCCAAAACCAAAACTTTCCTTAAATGCGATGTTAAAAATTCATCCCAAATAGTAATCAAAAACATATTTACACCTTATCCTACTAGTATACACTCACCTAAAGGATTATTAGGAACACCATACTAATACTGTGTTTGACCCCCTTTCGCCTTCAGAACTGCCTTAATTCTACGTGGCATTGATTCAACAAGGTGCTGAAAGCATTCTTTAGAAATGTTGGCCCATATTGATAAGATAGCATCTTGCACTTGGGATGCACATCCAGGGCACGAAGCTCTCGTTCCACCACATCCCAAAGATGCTCTATTGGGTTGAGATCTGGTGACTGTGGGGGCCAGTTTAGTACAGTGAACTCATTGTCATGTTCAAGAAACCAATTTGAAATTATTCGACCTTTGTAACATGGTGCATTATCCTGCTGGAAGTAGCCATCAGATGATGGGTACATGATGGTCATAAAGGGATGGACATGGTCAGAAACAATGCTCAGGTAGGCCGTGGCATTTAAACGATGCCCAATTGGCACTAAGGGGCCTAAAGTGTGCCAAGAAAACATCCCCCACACCATTACACCACCACCACCAGCCTGCACAGTGGTAACAAGGCATGATGGATCCATGTTCTCATTCTGTTTACGCCAAATTCTGACTCTACCATCTGAATGTCTCAACAGAAATCGAGACTCATCAGACTAGGCAACATTTTTCCAGTCTTCAACTGTCCAATTGTGGTGAGCTTGTGCAAATTGTAGCCTCTTTTTCCTATTTGTAGTGGAGATGAGTGGTACCCGGTGGGGTCTTCTGCTGTTGTAGCCCATCCGCCTCAAGGTTGTATGTGTTGTGGCTTCACAAATGCTTTGCTGCATACCTCGGTTGTAACGAGTGGTTATTTCAGTCAAAGTTGCTCTTCTATCAGCTTGAATCAGTCGGCCCATTCTCCTCTGACCTCTAGCATCAACAAGGCATTTTCGCCCACAGGACTGCCGCATACTGGATGTTTTTCCCTTTTCACACCATTCTTTGTAAACCCTAGAAATGGTTGTGCGTGAAAATCCCAGTAACTGAGCAGATTGTGAAATACTCAGACCGGCCCGTCTGGCACCAACAACCATGCCACGCTCAAAATTGCTTAAATCACCTTTCTTTCCCATTCAGACATTCAGTTTGGAGTTCAGGAGATTGTCTTGACCAGGACCACACCCCTAAATGCATTGAAGCAACTGCCATGTGATTGGTTGGTTAGATAATTGCATTAATGAGAAATTGAACAGGTGTTCCTAATAATCCTTTAGGTGAGTGTATATGTTTTTTCTTATATAAGTGATTCAGAGTCTTGTCCACGTGCACTATTAAAAAAATGTATTATATATATATATCTATCTATACACACACACTCACCTAAAGGATTATTAGGAACACCATACTAATACTGTGTTTGACCCCCTTTCGCCTTCAGAACTGCCTTCATTCTATGTGGCATTGATTCAACAAGGTGCTGAAAGCATTCTTTAGAAATGTTGGCCCATATTGATAGGATAGCATCTTGCAGTTGATGGAGATTTGTGGGATGCACATCCAGGGCACCAAGCTCCCGTTCCACCACATCCCAAAGATGCTCTATTGGGTTGAGATCTGGTGACTGTGGGGGCCAGTTTAGTACAGTGAACTCATTGTCATGTTCAAGAAACCAATTTGAAATGATTCGACCTTTGTGACATGGTGCATTATCCTGCTGGAAGTAGCCATCAGAGGATGGGTACATGGTGGTCATAAAGGGATGGACATGGTCAGAAACAATGCTCAGGTAGGCCGTGGCATTTAAACGATGCCCAATTGGCACTAAGGGGCCTAAAGTGTGCCAAGAAAACATCCCCCACACCATTACACCACCACCACCAGCCTGCACAGTGGTAACAAGGCATGATGGATCCATGTTCTCATTCTGTTTACGCCAAATTCTGACTCTACCATCTGAATGTCTCAACAGAAATCGAGACTCATCAGACCAGGCAAAATTTTTCCAGTCTTCAACTGTCCAATTTTGGTGACCTTGTGCAAATTGTAGCCTCTTTTTCCTATTTGTAGTGGAGATGAGTGGTACCCGGTGGGGTCTTCTGCTGTTGTAGCCCATCCGCCTCAAGGTTGTACGTGTTGTGGCTTCACAAATGCTTTGCTGCATACCTCGGTTGTAACGAGTGGTTATTTCAGTCAAAGTTGCTCTTCTATCAGCTTGAATCAGTCGGCCCATTCTCCTCTGACCTCTAGCATCAACAAGGCATTTTCGCCCACAGGACTGCCGCATACTGGATGTTTTTCCCTTTTCACACCATTCTTTGTAAACCCTAGAAATGGTTGTGCGTGAAAATCCCAGTAACTGAGCAGATTGTGAAATACTCAGACCGGCCCGTCTGGCACCAACAACCATGCCACGCTCAAAATTGCTTAAATCACCTTTCTTTCCCATTCAGACATTCAGTTTGGAGTTCAGGAGATTGTCTTGACCAGGACCACACCCCTAAATGCATTGAAGCAACTGCCATGTGATTGGTTGGTTAGATAATTGCATTAATGAGAAATTGAACAGGTGTTCCTAATAATCCTTTAGGTGAGTGTATATGTTTTTTCTTATATAAGTGATTCAGAGTCTTGTCCACGTGCACTATTAAAAAAATGTATTATATATATATATCTATCTATACACACACACTCACCTAAAGGATTATTAGGAACACCATACTAATACTGTGTTTGACCCCCTTTCGCCTTCAGAACTGCCTTCATTCTACGTGGCATTGATTCAACAAGGTGCTGAAAGCATTCTTTAGAAATGTTGGCCCATATTGATAGGATAGCATCTTGCAGTTGATGGAGATTTGTGGGATGCACATCCAGGGCACCAAGCTCCCGTTCCACCACATCCCAAAGATGCTCTATTGGGTTGAGATCTGGTGACTGTGGGGGCCAGTTTAGTACAGTGAACTCATTGTCATGTTCAAGAAACCAATTTGAAATGATTCGACCTTTGTGACATGGTGCATTATCCTGCTGGAAGTAGCCATCAGAGGATGGGTACATGGTGGTCATAAAGGGATGGACATGGTCAGAAACAATGCTCAGGTAGGCCGTGGCATTTAAACGATGCCCAATTGGCACTAAGGGGCCTAAAGTGTGCCAAGAAAACATCCCCCACACCATTACACCACCACCACCAGCCTGCACAGTGGTAACAAGGCATGATGGATCCATGTTCTCATTCTGTTTACGCCAAATTCTGACTCTACCATCTGAATGTCTCAACAGAAATCGAGACTCATCAGACCAGGCAAAATTTTTCCAGTCTTCAACTGTCCAATTTTGGTGACCTTGTGCAAATTGTAGCCTCTTTTTCCTATTTGTAGTGGAGATGAGTGGTACCCGGTGGGGTCTTCTGCTGTTGTAGCCCATCCGCCTCAAGGTTGTACGTGTTGTGGCTTCACAAATGCTTTGCTGCATACCTCGGTTGTAACGAGTGGTTATTTCAGTCAAAGTTGTTCTTCTATCAGCTTGAATCAGTCGGCCCATTCTCCTCTGACCTCTAGCATCAACAAGGCATTTTCGCCCACAGGACTGCCGCATACTGGATGTTTTTCCCTTTTCACACCATTCTTTGTAAACCCTAGAAATGGTTGTGCGTGAAAATCCCAGTAACTGAGCAGATTGTGAAATACTCAGACCGGCCCGTCTGGCACCAACAACCATGCCACGCTCAAAATGGCTTAAATCACCTTTCTTTCCCATTCAGACATTCAGTTTGGAGTTCAGGAGATTGTCTTGACCAGGACCACACCCCTAAATGCATTGAAGCAACTGCCATGTGATTGGTTGGTTAGATAATTGCATTAATGAGAAATTGAACAGGTGTTCCTAATAATCCTTTAGGTGAGTGTATTTACTCTTGTATTGCAAAAGGTTATGCGACTCTAGTGTTCCCTGATTCATAACAATGTGAAAATAACACATGTATTTACAAAACAAATAAAACAGCTATATCTAAAGGCATATTCATAATATAGGCCTAGGTAATGCTGCTCGATTTTGTTTATTAACGGGTTATCTACCTTTAAGATTCTTAACCAACATGGCTTTATCTATTAAAACGTAAGTTACACAGTATAAATGATTTACCCATTATTCATATTTTTTAACGGATCAACTATGGCTCAAGACTCTGTAGCAAGCACAGGATGATATATTTGCCTGTTATCTGCTGTATTATTTTTTGGTCTGTATAATGACTGGTGTGTTACATGCATGTTCTGTATATCAAATAAAGGACATTGAATTCCCATATGGAACACATTTTCAATATATTATAAATCTATGCAATAATAATGCAATAAAACGTCAAACATGAATGTGCCTATTGACTGTTACTACAACAAGCCAGATTAAACCAGTCACAGAATGCTGTGTTATGTTGGCTGAAGAAATTACCAAAATATACATGAGTGTTATTAGCTACCTGTACTCTATTGTTCCGAAGAAAATGTTTGAATGGTTACTAAATTCTGGAAAAAAAGTTTTCTTAATACTATGATACTTGTGTTTACTGCTCCGGCCTATTTGATCTAGAGTGACGATTGTGTATCTTTATGAAAGGAATGCTAATGTATGTTGTGTGTGCAGATTTTTATTTATTTATTTTTTTGCATGGTATCAAATTGGTATTGAGTACAGTGAAATTGAACTGGCATCGTATCAAAGTTCAAAAGTCTAATATCATGACAACCCTAGAGGCAACTACAGTGAGGGAAAAAAGTATTTGATCCCCTGCTGATTTTGTACGTTTGCCCACTGACAAAGAAATGATCAGTCTATAATTTTAATGGTAGGTGTATTTTAACATTGAGAGACAGAATAACAACAAAAAAATCCAGAAAAACGCATTTCAAAAAAGTTATACATTGATTTGCATGTTAATGAGGGAAATATGTATTTGATCCCCTATCAATCAGCAAGATTTCTGGCTCCCAGGTGTCTTTTATACAGGTAATGAGCTGAGATTAGGAGGACTCTCTTAAAGGGAGTGATCCTAATCTCAGCTCGTTACCTGTATAAAAGACACCTGTCCACAGAAGCAATCAATCAATCAGATTCCAAACTCTCCACCATGGCCAAGACCAAAGAGCTGTCCAAGGATGTCAGGGACAAGATTGTAGACCTACACAAGGCTGGAATGGGCTACAAGACCATCGCCAAGCAGCTTGGTGAGAAGGTGACAACAGTTGGTGCGATTATTCACAAAAAGAAGAAACACAAAATAACTGTCAGTCTCCCTCAGTCTGGGGCTCCATGCGAGATCTCACCTCGTGGAGTTTCAATGATCATGAGAACGGTGAGGAATCAGCCCAGAACTACACGGGAGGATCTTGTTAATGATCTCAAGGCAGCTGGGACCATAGTCACCAAGAAAACAATTGGTAACACACTACGACGTGAAGGACTGAAATCCTGCAGCGCCCGCAAGGTCCCCCTGCTCAAGAAAGCACATGTACAGGCCCGTCTGAAGTTTGCCAATGAACATCTGAATGATTCAGAGGAGAACTGGGTGAAAGTGTTGTGGTCAGATGAGACCAAAATCGAGCTCTTTGGCATCATCTCAACTCGCCGTGTTTGGAGGAGGAGGAATGACCCCAAGAACACCATCCCCACCGTCAGACATGGAGGTGGAAACATAATGCTTTGGGGGGGTTTTTCTGCTAAGGGGACAGGACAACTGCACCGCATCAAAGGGACGATGGACGGGGCCATGTACCGTCAAATCTTGGGTGAGAACCTCCTTCCCTCAGCCAGGGCATTGAAAATGGGTCGTGGATGGGAATTCCAGCATGACAATGACCCAAAACACACAGCCAAGGCAACAAAGGAGTGGCTCAAGAAGAAACACATTAAGGTCCTGGAGTGGCCTAGCCAGTCTCCAGACCTTAATCCCATAGAAAATCTGTGGAGGGAGCTGAAGGTTCGAGTTGCCAAACGTCAGCCTCGAAACCTTAATGACTTGGAGAGGATCTGCAAAAAGGAGTGGGACAAAATCCCTCCTGAGATGTGTGCAAACCTGGTGGCCAACTAAAAGGTTTTTTTTGTTGTTATTCTGTCTCTCACTGTTAAAATACACCTACCATTAAAATTATAGACTGATCATTTCTTTGTCAGTGGGCAAACGTACAAAATCAGCAGGGGATCAAATACTTTTTTCCCCTCACTGTATGTCTGTGTAACCAATGCCAAAACATTATTCCTTCAAGCTTTCTTCACATTGCAATATATTCAATTGTAATATTACCAGGTTTCTAGGAACAGAGTAGTTATCTCAACACAAATGACTTTTGTTCTTCATCATGTACAGTACATTAAAGTTCCTCCGCTTAAAGTTTGGAACCGCACACCAGGTGTTAATTTAACCAATGATGGACAGGGTTAACAGTATTAAAAAACAGTTATCACTAATGAAAGAAAGATCTTAAGGCAAATCACAGTTTGCAATTAAAAATCACTTTCTCACATTATGACAATTTGATGAGGACGAAAATGCCAGATGGCATGTGGAGAGAATTATCGCTTGAAATTGCTTCTGCATGCAATCCTCACCTGAGAAAGCAAACATGCAGTCTTTCTCTTTCATCCTCTACTATTTATCAACTCTCCATGAAAGCTTGAGAATTACTGTATTACATCTCTAATCTAATCTCAGATATACTGAACACTATCAAGTACTTTGTTTGACGTTCATTCTGTCATCAGCTGTACTTCAAAACACATCCTGAAATTGACATTTAAAAATGAAAATGTTTGAAGTTTGTGTTTATTGTTTCCACAGATATTGATGAAATACTGATGACTACTTCAGGATGAATGTTTTTAATGTAAGGACACTCAAATAAATAAATAAATAAATAAAGATGAATATGCTATGAAGCTACTATAAGAAGTAGTCATATCTCAATAATATTAAATCATATCCTGGCACATTTTTGTTTGAAACCACTTCAAAAACATGTCTGTCTTAAGAAAGTTGTTAGTCCTATATAGCCTGTTTGTATGCATGAGAAGCCTATACAAATGTCTCTATTATTAACCTTTTTTATTATTTTACCGTGAATATATGAATAAATCTGTTTACAAAAATGTACACATCTTTTTGTATTTCCTATGGGTTTACATTACAGCAAAACATTTACCCTAGGTGACCTCCTATATCGAAGTGACCCAACAAACAGATTGTATAAAACCCTTAAGGGCAAGTATTAGCACCCAATCCTAGAAGAAAATATCATTGCTAAAACAACAGAGAAATAAAATCAAATATCATCAGATGCTTTCATGAAAAAATGGGTAATATGTTATGGAACATAAGTATTACCGGTGTTGCCAAGTGGAAGACAAATCCATGTTTTGCTTACCAGGAAGTAATGCAACTACACATCCTGAAATCCAAATACAATACTACCATTTTTGGTTGAGGGTTCAGCCTTTTAATTGTTGCTAATATGACAGGATTGACCAGAAAAACTCTTATACTTCAACACGAGGTCTTGCAAACTGTAGTGCTGTACTTGGTTTTCCCCAATTAAGTAACTCTTGTAAGACATTTGACCAGTGGAGCTTGATTCATTAAAATAGATAGGACATAAACACATGTTCAAAAGATACAAACAACTCTTAAAACAATGCTATGCTAAATGACCAAAATATTAGATAAAATAGGCACTTAGATGAATTGTATGACAAAGGTGTAAAAGTTACTTACGTTCCACAGGACATCGATAACACATTCCGCACATTCTACAGTAATTTATATCAATCCCTAAGAATACCAAGTATAGCCGCTATCGACTCCTTTTTAAAAATAACACTCCCAAAGCTCAATAAAGAACAAGCAGATAAGTTGGATACACCTCTTGTAGCAAAATAATTCTATAAACATTTCTGGCAAACAATCTCACCATTATTTACCAAAATGGCATTTGAAATTAAACAAACCTCAACGATTCCACCACACATGAACACAGCCCTTATCTCAATACTACTTAAACCGGACAAAAGATCCAACACTGTGCTCTAGCTATCGCCCCCTGTCCTTAATAAATACAGATTTTAAGATTATTAGTAAAGCTCTAGCCACCGATTTGAATCTGTAACTCTGCTGCTTATCCACCCCGATCAAACCGGTTTTATCAAAGGTAGACATTCCTTAATTTAATGAATATAACCAAAAAAAATGAATTAAAAACAATAATTGTATCATTAGATCACTAGATTCTGCAATAAGACAAAATTGCCTATTGTGTCAATACAAGAAGTTATTAAAATCATATACACATTCTCTGACATATCTGATTACTCTATAAATTGGACAAAATCTACAATCCTTCCTTTATTTGGAGACATCTGGAATGCTGCAGCCCAAAAGCCTGCTCTTCCATTCACCACTGGCAACATCAAATACCTCGGCATCAATATCTCCACCAATTTGTCAGACTTATTCCATCTCAATTTCACTCCACTTATAAAAATCATAGAAGATGATCTGAATCGATGGATGAACTTACTACTCTCAATTATTGGCAGAATTACAACAGTTAAAATGTCTATTCTACCCAAAATGAATCATCTCTTTACTATGGTCCCAGTGCAACCTACAACCAATTTGTTTCAAAATTTAGATTCATTAATAACAAAATTTTACTGGAAGAATAAAAAATCTTGGATTAAGTTAACTACACTACATAAAAGTAAACTACAAGGAGGCCTGGATGCACCAAATTTTTATCATCACTACCTGGCTAACCAATTACAATATATTACAAAATTGCTATACTCAATTAAACAGATCAATCCGTGGATAGAAATTGAACAGTTTGTATGCAAAGAAATATCATGACTTACCCTTCATAAGCCCAACTGTTTTAACAACTCTGACAGCTTGGTGGAATATTAACAAAATCACTCATTCTACCATGACACCCTGCAAATTCACCCCAATATGGTCTAATCCTGACTTCCTGATTAATAAAACGCCAATAGTCTTCAGCATTTAGAAAAGGAAATATATCACAAATTTACATCATATATTTGAAAAGAATAACCTTCTTGCATTCAATGACTTATATAAAAAAATTAATATCAATAACAATTTACAACCCCCCCCTCCCCCTCTTTATGGAAACAATTGATAAATTGACCCTCTTCAAGAAACCATTATCAAAATTATATAATCGCTTATGCAAAAATTACTCATCAATATCGCTTCCATTTGGCGACTGGGAAAAAGATTTAGCAATCCACACTGATACCAGCTTCTGCACACAAATCTGTAAGAATATATTCACAATAATACCCTCACACAACAATACCAAGTCATTCACAGAACGCACATTACCCAGCACAAAATGTTTAGAATGGGTTTCATAGAGTCTGATACTTGTTCACACTGTACGCTGAACACCCCTGACAATTACTGTCATGCCTTTTGGCTCCATCCACCGACTCAACACTTCTGGCAAGAAGTGATAAACAAAACATCATCTTTTTTGGTCTGCAGCCTCCCGCTCTCTCCATCCGCATGTCTACTCGGAGACCTAACCACACTCAACCTCCCTGAACAAAACCCAAGTTCTCATAGCGTAAACTATTGCCAAGAAGACTATACTCCCGAACTGTAAAAGCAGACACAAACATAGCATCACACAATGGTTAAACCTGCTAACGGATTATATTACACAAAAAAGAAAAACATAACCGCCAACAATAATCAAAAAAATAGATTTAATGAAACGTGGGCACAATTTCTCATTTTTTTCCATTTACCATAGTAACTAATGCGTCATGCACACACACACACACACACACACACAACTCCAAACAGTCTGTTAAACTTGCGCACACATTTATGTTTATTTCTTAGTTTGTCGATGTGGCACCGGTCCGTCTGTTTGTTTTTCTGTCTGTCTAATTGTCCACCTGTTGATTGTCAATTGTTTGTTGATTTTATTGGTTGTTTGTCTGGCCGTCTGTCTCCTTGAATAGATTGTAGTTGCACTCAATTTGATGCTGGGGTGGAGGGGGGGTAATGGGATGGTGAGAGAAAGGGCTCCATTTGAAGGAACACGGGTCATTGCAGGGATAATACTTAAGTCACTGGGACTAAGCAGACACATCCCGACAGAGTCAGAGGCCCAATTTATTAGAGAGGGTTAGCACCCCCCATACAGAAGCCCAGGTTGGCCATGGACGGTCTTGGATGGGTAGGGAAGGGTAGTATTGGAGGGTGGGTGACAGAGGGTGGTGTGGGGTTAGAGGGGTCATCAGGGGTGCAGGTAGAGATAAATAATAATAATAATAATAATAATAATAATAATAATAATAATAATAATATTATTATCTGGTGTGCTCATGAATGACATTCCAAAGCAGTGTTGCTTTTTAAAAACAAGATTTGAAATTAGGTAATTAATTCAAAATGTATATACCCTGCCCGCTCATTCCAAACAAATGTTAACACAAATATTTAAATATCCAAGGTATTACTGAGGGGTAACAACTTTGCTCAGCTATAGATATGAAGCTACACATGTGTTCAAGATGAATGGGGATCTTTATCATCATTATTTGTGGTATGGATTCCCTTCTCGGTGTTTGTGTGTGTGTGTTTATACAGAAAATAAAACAATTTGAATCTTCTCTTACCTTGGCTTGCATTTGAAAGTACTGAAGTGAAATTCAATTGATACTTTATCTTAAAGAGCTGAATATGAGTGATTGTTTGTACCTCAAACCTGTAGATTAAATATTATGTTGTTTTCTTGAAAATAATTTGAATTGGAGTCTTGCAAAGAGCCTAGTTGAAACTATATGAAGAAACCAAATCAGATTTAATTCACAGAATAGCTTAAATGAACACACATGAAATAGGGATATGATTAGTGACACTTTGAACATTTTGCAATAAAGGAAATTGAGACAAATGTAATGAAACAGATGAAATATATTTTAATTAATAAGTACAAATATTTCTATAAACTACTAAATCGACAGAAATATGAAAAAACTGAATACATTTTATAAGATACATAAGGTAATTGCATAAGATTGTAATAAATAATTGGTCGCAGTTGTCCTGCTGAAGCCAGAGGACACTAAGCACTTGGCTTTCTTCTGTGCTGGTTGGCATGTGGAGCTGCTCACAGGCAGGGCCTCCCTCTGCCTATTCATGACGTGCCGGCCCAGCTCCTTGGCCTGCCCTCCGCAGTTCACCAGCACGGGGTCCACAAGGGAGTGGTAGACCCGTTGGTGCCCCTCCAAACTCAGCCCGTGGATGACCAGCGGCTCCTCCCTCGTGCTGGGGGGGCAACTGCAACCCCCTTCCCCAGGGCCTCGATGCTCCTCCGTGGACCAGGACATGCGGCACTCCTCAGAGGAAGGGGAGGCAGCAGAGGGATGAAGCTTTACTCTCCTCAGGATCATTCTGATGGAGGTGGGCTTGTTGGGGTCAGCAGGACATAAGCTAGATTCCCAGAGGACCATTTTGCCAGAAATATTTAATATTTAAGTTCGAAGACAAGAAGGCTTATGCTGCTATCAACTTTTCTTTTTCCACAATAAATGTTCTTGTATGTATTTTATAGAATTTACATATTATGACGTTCTAGAATGTTGAGCTGGTAAGTAAGTAACAACACAGAAATCATAAACTAAACACATTTCTTCTGGAATCAGAGAAAATAACACTAGAATTTACATTATTTTAATTGAATTTATATTCTACAACACAAATATGAAAGACCAATTATAAGTTGGTGATCTAATATTTAAATGTTTGTTTTTGCTAATTATTTGAAATATTTGCTGTAATAAAGAAGAAAATGTTTTCAAAAAAAGTTACTTACATTAATGATTATAACAGTGACAAAATCCTTCTTAAGAGGAAGGTGTCTCTTAATATTGACACCTTCCAAAAGAGAATCATAGATTTTGAATGGGTGAGAAAGTGTCACATTGGTGCTGAGCTTGCTGAAGCCCCATCTCCTGAATGATGGCTATCAATCAAGATGTCCCTACCCTCCAAACTGTGGACTTTAGAGACAACCCAGCACATTTGATGTATTTTATAACCTGCAGAACTGACCAGTCTCTGAAAGACCTTTCACATTATTCCATAGATCTAAGAAGAAGAAAAATACCAAGTGGTCAAACTTTAATGATAAACCCTCTCGGCTATGTAAGCTATTTATGAAGAAACTAACAGTAAAGCAATATATTCTTTAACGCCTTCTGCATGAACTGAAACCTTGATCTTTATTTAAAATTGCTGGAATAACCCTCAGCCAAGATATTTCCACACTGCAAAGACTCAGATGTCAAATCAGAGTTCAGCAACTAAACGGAGCGTAGAAGCCCCTGTGCACACTGCATCACTCTGTGTAATTGTAAAATTAGGTACAAGCATGACTGTATCAAGATATGACATCTGAGGTGGATTTCTATGACCCTGGTTCTTTCCGTACATTCTACAAAGATGCTTGACATCTCCAAAGCAGTGAGGGGTCAGGGGCCTCTTCAAATAAACATGTAACTCAAGGATCTAAATAGGAAAAATATGTCAAACCTACACAAACACTATAAGCTTAAGTGCTACAACAGAAAGTTGCTTTTTTTTCTGAAAAGATTAACTTTACTTACTGCAATAATGGGTGTAATTACCTCTTGCAATATCACTATCAACCTAGCGAGGTGTTTTAAGTGTGAAGAAGTTAAAAGGCAATATGCTCACATTATGTCCTTACATGAAGTGGTACTTGTTTGTTCATCTATAAAATGGAAAACAATTACAAAAAAGCTACATATATAGATAATGTGAGTATGTGTATATATATATATATATATATATATATATATATATATATATATATATATACACTCACCTAAAGGATTATTAGGAACACCTGTTCAATTTCTCATTAATGCAATTATCTAACCAACCAATCACATGGCAGTTGCTTCAATGCATTTAGGGGTGTGGTCCTGGTCAAGACAATCTCCTGAACGCCAAACTGAATGTCTGAATGGGAAAGAAAGGTGATTTAAGCAATTTTGAGCGTGGCATGGTTGTTGGTGCCAGACGGGCCGGTCTGAGTATTTCACAATCTGCTCAGTTACTGGGATTTTCAGCCACAACCATTTCTAGGATTTACAAAGAATGGTGTGAAAAGGGAAAAACATCCAGTATGCGGCAGTCCTGTGGGCGAAAATGCCTTGTTGATGCTAGAGGTCAGAGGAGAATGGGCCGACTGATTCAAGCTGATAGAAGAGCAACTTTGACTGAAATAACCACTCATTACAACCGAGGTATGCAGCAAAGCATTTGTGAAGCCACAACACGTATAACCTAGAGGCGGATGGGCTACAACAGCAGAAGACCCCACCGGGTACCACTCATCTCCACTACAAATAGGAAAAAGAGGCTACAATTTGCACAAGCTCACCAAAATTGGACAGTTGAAGACTGGAAAAATGTTGCCTGGTCTGATGAGTCTCGATTTCTGTTGAGACATTCAGATGGTAGAGTCAGAATTTGGCGTAAACAGAATGAGAACATGGATCCATCATGCCTTGTTACCACTGTGCAGGCTGGTGGTGGTGGTGTAATGGTGTGGGGGATGTTTTCTTGGCACACTTTAGGCCCCTTAGTGCCAATTGGGCATCGTTTAAATGCCACGGCCTACCTGAGCATTGTTTCTGACCATGTCCATCCCTTTATGACCACCATGTACCCATCCTCTGATGGCTACTTCCAGCAGGATAATGCACCAAGTCACAAAGGTCGAATCATTTCAAATTGGTTTCTTGAACATGACAATGAGTTCACTGTACTAAACTGGCCCCCACAGTCACCAGATCTCAACCCAATAGAGCATCTTTGGGATGTGGTGGAACGGGAGCTTCGTGCCCTGGATGTGCATCCCACAAATCTCCATCAACTGCAAGATGCTATCCTATCAATATGGGCCAACATTTCTAAAGAATGCTTTCAGCACCTTGTTGAATCAATGCCAAGTAGAATTAAGGCAGTTCTGAAGGCGAAAGGGGGTCAAACACAGTATTAGTATGGTGTTCCTAATAATCCTTTAGGTGAGTGTATATACACACATACATACACATAATCTTATTTAAATTATGCTGCATATAATTTCTCACCCCATAATATATAATTGCTTTTGTTAACATACTTTAACCAACATTCACACATGTATTTCCATATCAAATTACCTAATATTACATGAATCCTCTTTTCGAATGTAAAGATGTCACATTTATGTTATAAGCTCCGATTCTAATCTTTTAAAAGTCAAAACCAATGAAAACCCATGGGTTACTTTATTGGTGTGTTTTGAGAAGCCGTAATATGCATTAAAGTATTTATAGACCTCTGCAATTCACCAAAACACATTTTAATCCTTCATACTGGAGCCCAATCTTATTTTTCACTTGTGTTTGTTTGCACTAATTGAAAGCGTTCTTGACACAAGTTTCAAATCTCATCTGCCAGGTTTCTTATAAACACAGTGTGCCTCATAGCTTGCCTCACATATGGAGGCTGTTTACAGGGAAAAAAAATCTCTCTCAGATAGAACTGACCCATGCTTAATTTGAAATTAAAATTAGGTTAAAAAAAAAAAACTGGAAGCTAAAAGACTATAAATGTTTATTCATCCAGAATATAACACAACATTCCACCTTTCATGTTGTTCTTAAAGCCTTGTAATCTCAGTTGAACACAGGCATTTATCCAGCTATGAATTTGCTTAAATGCCTACTGGTTTTAAAAAGACTGGAGACTTGACTGCTTGTTTTCCTTTTGGAGCAACTGAGCACATGTTGAGCAAAATTGGACACTCCTTTGACAAATGAAATAGTTATCCACTGCTAGTTAAAATGGACCATGCAAATGTGGCATTCATCAGTTGCTCTCTGATTCACTATAATGTATTACTGCTTCAAAGGTATGATCTGGTTGCAGATCAGATTTTTAATGATGTCTTGACCTGACATCATTACACAATAAGGGGCTTTTACATGCATGGGTCATGTTGGCTTTGTTTTTTGCAATTTGCTGAACACCTTTAACATGGTTCATTGTTTTCCTCTGCAGATAAAAGCAATCAACACTCTGTCTTTATAGTTTGTGGTACAGAAGGGACATTCAGGTTTCTTCATTACACAAAATCTGAAGCCATAGACAAACTCAAATTGTAGTCAGCTAGTGATGTGTGACTCAGGCAAAAAAGCACTTCAGGAAATTTAAATCTAAACACTTTTTTAATTTTAATTTTAAAATATATGTGTTTAAATGAATTATGTGTTATTTGGCTTGTTTGTTAATGAAGTTATCGTTGCATGATTGTTTAAACATGTACAGCTAAGTGTTTGGCAAGGTGAACATCTCAATATTAAAAAAAGGCATAACGCTGCAACAGTAATTAAATAAGGAAATGTAAATGAAAGTTTAACTATCTGAGTTATCTCACTGAACCTTTTTCCCTTTTCAATCAATAGCCTTGATGTAAAGCAGGTTCCCAATCATGGAGCAATGTCTTATATTTTCTAACAAACAGATACAAGTAAACAGCAGAGTTAGATAAAAGCCTCATGTCATAAACTCAGACTTATCATCAATACATACATGAAGGATCTGCCCTATGTACAGTTTGAAAGAGATGGAAGTCATTAGGTGTTTAGGAAATGAAGAACTATCTTCCACAGAGACAGTGAACACTGTGATTGGGAGAAGCACATTACACACATTCTGACATATATTCTCGGCAGAACAAAAAAAAAAACTAATTATATTTAGCATTCACTATATTCAATCACTAGTACTGGACTGGAATAAAGACATGTTTGTAATAATAAATTAACTGGGGGGGAAAAAATGTGCACTGAAATTGAATTATGATAACATCGTTTTAGTTCACTTCTCATTCCATTGTGTGTGTGTGTGTGTGTGTAATGTGCTTTATATGTGTAACACCAACACTCATTATTCTAATAAAAATAGGTATGAACTTGTACATACAAATTCTGACTCTATGAATAATAGAGAAACACATGAGGATTAAGTGTTGATTTTCCAAAGTGCATTTTTCTCTAGCAGGCAGTAATACATCTACAAATAAAAAGTAAGTTATTCTTGCTAAAGCAGTAAAATATTTCACAATGTTTTCTGGAAATCGGTAGCTACAATCTTCAAGGCCAACTGAACAGTATTTCTTGAAAAACTGTCATGTTTGACACAGACACTTCCCTTATTAGCATGAAGATGGTGTAGTGTTTGCTTACTTTATTGTGCTCTGAAACTCTACTTTTAATGATTAATAAATACACAAGCATCATATTACCATTCGTAAACCCCATTCGCCTGCATTCATGCTTTTGGATTTTAAATAACATTTATTTTTTTCTCTATGTGAAACCTAATCTGAGAAAAAAAAAAAAAAACTTCTATTAGCCGTCTGTAAGGTTAGTTAGAAAATGCTAACGAATATAAATAAAAATAGGTTAGTGCCTGTGTGTTTATGTTAATTTAACTACTTGGCAAATACACTATACACACACATACAAATATAAATAAAATCCTGGCATCAGGAGAATATGTCAGAAGCTGCGTTTCGCTGGGCCACTGACAGAGGAGAGAGTAACATGATGAAGTGGAGGTTAGTATGAATTGATGAACAAATACTCCCTCGCAGGATATACAATCGATGAAATTCCTCTGAGTAACATGTCAATGAAACCTGCTGGGAGCAATCAGTCTTTCTGTCGCTTTCCTCAGCATAATCGCTTCGACAGAGAAGGATCTTGAAGGCCTTTCCCAGTGCCTCGTCTGGTACATCAACCTGAGCAACTTGCTGGCTGTGGGCATGACAACATTCCCTCCGAGCCATGGGTTGATTGGACTTTCTCAAACGCCAGAGTTAACTGAATAATATCACAGGTTGCCAGAATGAAAGGCCAAAAAGAAGTGGACCTATCAATAGAAAAATTTCTTTTAATGAAGTTGGAATTTTAAATGGTTGGTAAGCTCTGAAACTGAAGAAATTGTTTGCCTTAAGGCTTTTTGTTTTCTGCAGTGATTTGTGCGCTGCGTTTTAGTTTTCCTACTCTCACTTGTTTGACATTGTCCTTACTGAAGATATGTAAAGGAGCTTCAAATTCAATGCAGACATCATTCTTTCATCTCCATTTTGTGAAGATGGTAGTTGAACTGTTAACTATGAGGGACTAAAGCATCTGCTTTTTCATTGTAGCTTGCAAAATACATATTATATTACAAATTAGAATCCCGTTGCAATGCTATGGGTAGAAATCTTACAGTAACCCACCCGGTGGAATACTACCGATACCCATGGTTAACACAAATAATAATTAAATATCCACAGAATATTACTCCTGCAGTCCACGGACAATTTAAAATTACAGTTTCGGGAGCGATACCTCCTCATGGAAGAATGTCTGTGGAGCACTGTGTTTATTGAGGCTTTATTCTAGAAAACATCCATTTACTTATTCATTTAAATGTTGAGGCCAATACACAAGACATAACTCACTAAAGCTTTTAGGAAAGGAAAAGCTTGTATGCCTGGAGCTAAGTGAAATGTGCTTATGTGGGGATATCTGTGGTTCCCCTTGGGCTGCAACAATAGTAGCAGTGATGTGGCTTGTGACGCCATGTGTCCCTAAAAGCTCACACCACGAGACTGTGCCGCTGCAGACTGACACATCAGCATGAAACCGTGCTACTCGAATTAAAAAACAATTCAAAGGACAGTTCATCTGAAAACAAACAAGGTAGGCAAGGTGAAAGTGGCAATAAAATCTTTAAATATTAAGATGTGGTTTAATGTAAGTCTGATTTCCTTCTAATGAGAAGTTAGAAATGGAATCGCATTGTGTACCTTTATTCAGCTCTAAAGTAATTTAACAGAAATGTGTCTGCTTTCTGTTGGCACAGTCCCTGATTCAACAGAGAAAAGCACTCCTTGAAAAATATTATTAGTATCTGGTTCCACTGGTATAAGAGCATATTAGTACTCTCTGCTAGAGGACATTACTCCTTATCTTTAATAGGGCGAGATGACTGTTCATCTAATAAAATCTGAACCTAAGCAGGTATATTTTTAAGCTGAATAATATGACTTTTTGTATGAATGCTCATTGAGTTACTCCATACTTAATGCAAATGTTGCCCTCACATATGACTGTAGGCTCATCCTTTTTGTATCATATGAGCATGTTTAGGTACTCTAAGTTTCACATTATGTTCTTTAAAAAATAATGTAATTTCTATAACTAAACGTGGGGCATTGATATGCATTGCATAAGGCCAATTTCAGAAATACCAGTGGTGTAGTATGCATTTTAGTCATATCTAAGTAGTTTCTACATTAACAATATTTACTGTTTGGGACAAAACAATTATGAGGTGAAGTAAATACTTTTGGTCACAAATACTCAAATACATTTCTTATATACTCTGTTTTTGTTATTCTGGTTTCTTTCCTTATTTGTTGTCTGGTGTTCATTGCCCATTTTTTGGGGCTGGGGGAATAGGACAGGACCAATTTACCAGCTTTACTGACCCAGCCACTTACTGACAAACAGGTTATAACCCTGGCCCGTAAACTCATTGGAAGCTTCTTAATCATTGTGGCACACTATTTAATTTTTATAATCTTGAATAAGAATAGTTTGACAGGTAGGTCTTTGCAGTTGGATTAATGCTATAATATTTTGGCATAAACTTGAATTAATATTGCAATGAATATGGAATATCCAAGTAATTACCTATTCTTATATTCCCTCACATAACATTTGCATAAATGTGTCAGGGATTTTAAGATTTTGTGCTTATGGCTTTGAGGATTTTGCACAGTATTTATGGATAGTGTTCAGCACATCATATTTATAATCTGTCGTAGCCATTGTAAATTGGCTGAAAACCCTGATTAATATACAGCATTCCTTGATGAAACAATTATGTACAGAAGGCATGTAATTACGTTGTCACGGTGCATAAACACAGAATTGCCAACCTCTATGACTTTCTCATGGGGCCCATCATTTTTCATCGTTTATAGCTTTTTCATTTTCTTTCAAAAAATTCTGAACCACCTTGAAGTTTTGAAAAATCGCTTCTAGAGCAGGGTGAGGAATACGAGTTTATATTGGTTCAATGGTGTCTTGGAAGTGGGATTAAAGTCTTCAGTGTAACTCCTACAAACAATAATAGACATCTGTGCTATATCATGAAACACCAAATAGCTATAACTAGTTTTCCCTGCTTAATTCCACCATCAAGGCAGACTGAAGCAACAATTGCCACTTTCCATATAATTTGCAGACCCTTTATTACTCTTGGGACACTCTACACAGTGTAAACATTTTTATTTAGTTTTATTCTTTAACATATTCCAAACCCTTCCTGAAAGTGCATCAAATGTGAATGTGAAGAGTAACATCTGATTTACCACACTATTATTATTTTCAATATGTAGATAGAGTGCAAGAGAGTTTAAAGCCACAATAATACAAAGAGTATTCAATTATAGATGTGCTAGTTCAATGACTAAACCTATTGGGATATGTGTGTGTGTGTGTGTGTGTGTGGGGGGGGGGGGGTCAGCTTTGCAGTATCATGACATAATATTACATTAACAACCATTGTTACAGACCATTGAACCCCTATACAATGTCTGAAAAGTGTGTGTTATCTTAAGTTAACATGCTAGCAGTAGTATTCAAACATCACTTACTGGAAAAGAGAGAGGACAAATCTCATTAATTTTTAGTTAAAAAGGATTTTTTAATCATTGGTTCCATAACTGCATAATTATTAGGTGTACATCAAAGGAATTACATGAAATCAAACGTTTTATATGAGTATTGTATCTGGAAAAACTGTATTTCTTTAATAACAGGCCTGTCACACTAATCATAGGTAAGTCTTAATAGCATACATTCAAATTTCACTTTTCAGAGACCACCTAAGGTCTATCTGTTTGTCGGTACCAAGTCAATTTCCTTAAATCTGTATACATTTTATATCTCCCAGTCTTCCCAGACTCTTCTCCACCCATTTCATTAGTAAAAGACTAGACAGAAACATTGCATTCACAATTCACCTTTTAGTGTTGGCTGTGATGGTGATGGGCAGTATTGTGCAGTAGTGGTCAGGGCTCTGGGCTCTGGACTCTGGAGTGGAGGATTGTGGGTTCAATCCTAGGTGGGGGCACTGCTGTTTTACCCTTGAGCAAGGTTCTTTACCTAGATTGCTCCAGTATATGCCCAGCTGTATGAATGGGTGAATGTAAAACATAATATTATATCTTACAAAAATTCTAAGTCACCTGGATAAGGGTGTCTGCTAAGAAATCAAATAATTATATTACTCTTGCAGAAATACTACCCAAAATAACTGTGTCCTCAGTGATTTAAACAGTAATAGTCAGTTGAAAACTGCACAGTACCATTAACAGTTTTGTAAGCTGTAATAAAATGAATGATGGCAATGTTCATTACCTTGAGTATTACTGCTGTCCATCTTAAACACAGAGACATTTGTAATATCTTGTTGTGTGGCCAATTGCACCTGTAATTCTCACAGCTTTTATGGGGTTTATAGCCAACATTTACCTGTCTGTCTACTGTGCTATGCTGTTTACTAATACTAATACTAATATATATAAAAAAAAATGGAAAGTAAAACAAACACACAGATACATAAATAATTGATAACTGTTTGCTCTCCTCTACCCTTATCATTTATTAATTACACACATGGATTGCAATAACTAAGTATACAGAATATTTATCTTCTACATGTGATCCTGTATGTATTACAAAACTAAAAACTTTAAAAAAAGTTTGTCTTGCTTTTCAAAACAACTCCTCTCTCTATACATTTGTGTGTGTGTGAATTGTATCAAGATCAATTTCCTACTGAATACCAAGTATAGAAAGTGTTTCAAATCTTAAAATATGCCGTTATATGATACAAAATCACACAATATGTATTCAAGTAAGAAGCAGAGTTTAATTTAATGTTGAAGAACTAACATAAACATGTCCCCAGCAGGCCTGTCACGTTTTCTCAGGTCCGATGGCTCTCCTTATTTTTAAGTAGGAGCCACAGTGTTAATTAAGGGCGACGCGCTACTTGAAGGACGCAGTCACTCTTTTCTGTTCCTCCGGCTGCTTGTCACCCCAGCAGACGGCGGCAATAGGGAAGGGGACAGGGCAGCATGTTCTCCGTCACTTTCTATTATCGGCTTATTTCATCATCCTTTGAAGATCAATGGGCATAACAATGGAACTCAACTATTTTAGAATGATACTGAAAAGGAATCCCAATCGCCCAGATTCCAGCTATATATATTAAACGAAAGTAGCATATGCACTGCAGCAGTATTTTTCTACATCCTTGAGTTCTGTAAATATACTTGGCAGAAAAAAGAAGACTACAAGGTGAATTTTCTTCTCTCCATGCCTGTAAAAAGGAAATGTACTTGGCTCTTTCTTTTAGTGCCTGCATATATGTATACCATCTACTTATTCTCTAGTTTGAAGAATGCTGCTGTAATTGATTGTGTTATTGTTGGTTTTTGATTCAAAACAAATTCACCCACAATACAGTATTTGAATAAAACCTTTTTTTCTTTTAAATACCATGCCAACTACTTATGTCACATGTGCACATATTTCAAAAATCATTTACGTTACTTATTGACATCAATTTATTTTTACAAACATCTACAAATAGACGCTGCCGTTTTCCATATTCATCAGAAACTTTGCTACGCTTGCTGTTATGTTATGATTGAAGAATGAAGCTCTGAAACACCCACAACATTTTCTGCATATCAGTTTAACAACACGAGCCTATGATTTTGCAAGACAGGTTGAGATGTGGTAAATGCCAACACCCTTTTCTCTAGTGTCGCCATATGCTGCTGTAATGTTTGTAATTCAATTTATTTTCAAATGCCAGGCAGACACATCACAATTATTTTGAATGTACACACAGACTGTTAATGAATTTCCCTTGCTTGTCGTTGTCATCAGCGAAAGTGCAATTGAACAGCTATTATTTTTCCTTTAACGTATGTGTTTCCCATCCAAATGTAATTGGTAATGCATATCAATATAAATAAAGACGTGCTGTAACAGCACAGAAATACACATTTCTCATTTTGTTACTGATGCTTTCCTTTCTGTGACAAGTAAACCAAGAGTGTGTGTGCGATTTTAAGTCACCTATAGCACTATCATAAACATATAATCCACTACTTTTCACATATTTGTTTTCACAGTCCTATGACAAGAGGTATAATTTTAATGAAAGGAATTTTTTATAACATTTTCCCTAGGTGTATAATTCATTCTGTAAGAGGTTCATTCCAGCACTATCTCACTGCAGCCATGGACAAAGACAATTCCATTTATTTCAAATGTATTTATGCTCCTCATTCTGCAACCCAACCATTATCTGTGCATGTATATGGCAATGTGAGGAAATCCACAGCATACTACTATGCATATCACGTTTCATAGGTATAAAATGATAAGCTGTCTAAATAACCGTTGCATGCATTTTATATTTCATCATTCAGAATATAGAAACCAATGCTACTCGTTCCCTCAATGAATAATACAGCATCTTTAAAATCATTCAGGGCTATGGAGCTGAATAAAATGGCCAATTGTACAAAACCACAACAGATGGCATAAACCTACTAAATCTGACCTTTGTTTCACCTCCTACTCCCCCTCCAATCTCTATCTCCATTCCTATAGAGTCCACCATACTCTCTACCTTCTCCTCAGCTAAGCGTTTTGGTGTCACTAGACCCTCCCTCTCCCACTCACAGGATATCTGCACTCTTACACACTCGTCAGTTCGTTAGCAACCTGACTGTTCCTATTCAATTACTCCTCACCCACTGTCCCAACTAGACTAGCGCAACTCCCTCCTGGCTGGCCTTTGCTCTTCTGATGTTCTTATGGTTCCATGTTTATGATTTTGTTTGCAATGACCAGGGTTTATTTTCTTACTGCCCTGATCTGACCAGGTTAACCCACTACACCGGTCTCTTCACTGGCGGCCAACCAGAGCTCACTCTCAGTTTAAGACTGGTTCTGCCATACCGCAATCTTGACCAGACCACCTCCAGACACCCCCTCTCTTCATGCTTTAGATAAGATGACTTTGGAGACCACACTTCCTCTACTCATCGCCCCAGAGCGGTGGAACCAAGCAATTAAGGGGGGGGGGGGTATTGCCCATGCCCATTCCCTGAGCACCGGCCAGAGCCCGCTCAAGACACGCCTGTTCTGACTGCACCTGCAATATCTCACAGCCTGACAATATGATACTTAACCCTCAATGCACTCACTCAATGTCTGCAGTTATCTGCTCCCCAACTCCCTAGTGTTGATCCTTTATTATATCTGTACTTGATATTTTCAGTTTAAATTGCTTTACTTCAAACTGCATCTCTACTATTGGATGTATGCCTGATGTGACCAGTTCCACATTTGTGCTTTTACTACCCTGTAACAGAATCTTGCACTGTATGCTGTAAGTTGATTTACTTCAATAAGGACTAATATGGTATATTGTTTTCCATTACTGTACTATGATTTGTAAAACATATCACTTCATCACCAAAATACAAAAGATTCAAAAACGTATGATCACAGTCTTTAATTAACTGCACTGTTTTCCTACCCAATCCAGAAAGTTCAAAACAGTCTTGCAGTTGAAGGAATTATTGACTGGAATCTGAAGGGCAGTTGCAAATCCTTGATTGGGTGTTTGACTCATCATAGCCATATTCATGCTGCAGCTAATTGGGTTTCCTTACACTCAGTTGGCCTAATATTATAATTATTTTTTGATGCGTGTATCTATACACGTGAAGGTCTTTAATTGAATCAAATTATTATTATTATTATTATTTTAATTTTAGATTTGCACCTGGATTCATCAGATATACAAATGCAGAAATACGAGTATTTATTATTTCTGTAGCAAATCTGCTATTCAAGGTAGTCCTTAAAATGTTCAAATTTGGTGTGCATAATTTATTGTAATTGCAGCTTTTTTAATCCAAACCCACTGTCAAGAAGAAGCAGAAACAGTAGAAAAAAAAAAAAAAAAAATGAAGAAATAAAACACTGAATTGAATTCAGGGGTGCTGTTATTTTTAGCCAAAGCAGCAATAATTACCCAAGCAATGTCTAACAAAATTGTTCAGGCTCGGCTAGGCAATTAGGGCAGGCGGAGTGCCTAATGGAGAGAGGAATTACATAGACCTTTCCCCCATTAGCCTCAATTTACACAAGGAAATTTACTGAGTGTGGTCAAGGCATGATTTCCAAACATGATTATAGCAATATCACACATTGATTTATTGGGGTGTGGCACAAACTGATGTTTCAATCAGAGGTTCAAACAGCATAGCTGCAGGTATTTTTTCAATTAAGTTCAAGGAAAAATGCTTAAACAGTAAGGCCAACTGAAAACAATGTGACACCTTACATGTATAAGAGAATAAGGGGAAAAAAAGTGCAAAAAACGACATGTCCTAAGAGGAAATAATCTAATAAATTCCCTGGAAATTGATGATTGCACCACAATAAAAATAAATAAATGCAAATATCAGAAGAGTGGAAAAAATTTAGAGAAACCTATATAGTAGTGATGAGTTGAGGACTCAATAAACACCAGAGAGATACCAGATGTGAATCCAGAAGAATTAGGCTAATGTCATGAACAAGATGAACAATGGAAAACAACCCGGAGATGATGGAATCACAGTGGAGATACTAAAAGCAGCTGGAGTAGAAATGGAGAAGATTCTTGAAAGAGTTTTCACATAGTGTCTCAGAATTAAGCAAATCCCAGATATATGGGACAACATAACTGAAACAAATGGAAACCTCTTGGGGACACACACACATATATACAGTATGCATGTGTGCATATAATCACAAGCATATCCCAAGGATAATATAAATGCTTTTTGAGACTCAAGTCAATATACTCTATACATAACTGCGTGCATGTGTTATTTCTTATGGAGATCTTCTGATTATGAGTGTGTCATTGCTGTCTATTTTTACTATTTGTATGGCAAAAACTGTCAGCATGAATGCATGATGTACAAGACTTTTTGACACCTGCACCCACAAAACAGAATCAGATTAACACAAAATATATTTTGGAGTGAGAATAAAGCCAGAATGAGTATTGAAAATTCACAGTATGGTTAAAGAAGTGAAACCAATGAGAGCCATCACAACAGACTAGATATATACAGTGCATCCGGAAAGTATTCACAGCGCTTCACTTTTTCCACATTTTGTTATGTTATTCCAAAATTGATAAAATTCATTATTTTCCTCAAAATTCTACAAACAATACCCCATAATGACAACGTGAAAGAAGTTTGTTTGAAATCTTTGCAAATGTATTAAAAATAAAAAACAAAAAAACGCACATGTACATAAGTATTCACAGCCTTTGCCATGACACTCAAAATTAAGCTCAGGTGCATCCTGTTTCCACTGATCATCCTTGAGATGTTTCTACAACTTGATTGGAGTCCACCTGTGGTAAATTCAGTTGATTGGACATGATTTGGAAAGGCACACACCTGTCTAAATAAGGTCCCACAGTAAACAGTGCATGTCAGAGCACAAACCAAGCCATGAAGTCCAAGGAATTGTCTGTAGACCTCCGAGACAGGATTGCATCGAGGCACAGGTCTGGGGATGGGTACAGAAAAATGTCTGCAGCATTGAAGGTCCCAATGAGCACAGTGGCCTCCATCATCCGTAAATGGAAGAAGTTTGGAACCACCAGGACTCTTCCTAGAGCTGGCCGCCCGGCCAAAGTGAGCAATCTGGGGAGAAGTCAGGGAGGTGACCAAGAACCCAATGGTCACTCTGACAGAGCTCCAGCGTGTCTCTGTGGAGAGAGGAGAACCTTCCAGAAGAACAACCATCTCTGCAGCACTCCACCAATCAGGCCTGTATGGTAGAGTGGCCAGACTGGAGCCACTCCTCAGTAAAAGGCACATGACAGCCTGCCTGGAGTTTGCCAAAGGCACCTGAAGGATTCTCTGGTCTTATGAAACAAAGATTGAACTCTCTGGCCTGAATGGCAAGCATCATGTCTGGAGGAAACCAGGCACCGCTCATCACCTGACCAATACCATCCCTACAGTGAAGCATGGTGGTGGCAGCATCATGCTGTGGGGATGTTTTTCAGTGTCAAGAACTGGGAGACTGGGAGTCAGGATCGAGGGAAAGATGAATGCAGCAAGGTACAGAGACATCCTTGATGAAAACCTGCTCCAGAGCGCTCTAGACCTCAGACTGGGGCGAAGGTTCATCTTCCAGCAGGACAACGACCCTAAGCACACAGCCAAGATAACAAAGGAGTGGCTACAGGACAACTCTGTGAATGTCCTTGAGTGGCCCAGCCAGAGCCCAGACTTGAACCCAATTGAACATCTCTGGAGAGATCTGAAAATGGCTGTGCACCGACGCTCCCCATCCAACCTGATGGAGCTTGAGAGGTCCTGCAAAGAAGAAAGGGAGAAACTGCCCAAAAATAGGTGTGCCAAGCTTGCAGCATCATACTCAAAAAGACTTGAGGCTGTAATTGGTGCCAAAGGTGCTTCAACAAAGTATTGAGCAAAGGCTGTGAATACTTATGTACATGTGCTTTTTTTGTTTTTTATTTTTAATAAATTTGCAAAGATTTCAAACAAACTTCTTTCACGTTGTCATTATGGGGTATTGTTTGTAGAATTTTGAGGAAAATAATTAATTTAATCCATTTTGGAATAAGGCTGTAACATAACAAAACGTGGAAAAAGTGAAGCGCTGTGAATACACAGATGCACTGTATACACACTTAATAACTATGACACGCTTCAGAGTACACAATGGAATCAAAGAGAAAAAGTTTCCATTTACTAATCATTGAAAATGAATTACCAAAAATAAGGGGGATAAGTAGACTTCATGTCTACCATTTTTATTGAAATGAAAGAACATTAACCCTGCTAGGGTACCATGGGGTCTCTGTGACCCCACCCCAATGGTACGGTCAATGTAACTTTTTTCATGGTACCAGAGCAGGGTTAAACAAATTGAAGACTGTCTATTTGAACATTAAATCAATTATCCACTAACAATTATCCACCTCTAGACATTAAATCTGTCAAATTAAAATGTGCAATATAAATATATAGTGTAAAAAAAAAAGTGTATCAATAAAACTATTTCAGTTATATTTCAAGACATGTCTGACTGAATTGCTTGAAAACCTTGACAATTAATTTTGTCTTACACATAACTCAAGCAGGCACAACTGATCCATGTAGCAAGATGTAGGAACTGAGTTTTAACCTATCTGTTCTTGATTAAGTAGTTCATAGCTTCATTAAAGGATGAAAAAAATGCTCGTTCATTTTGCTTTTAACAGAGAAGTATGTCAATCCACAGCTTTATTTCTTTCTATAGTATGTGGGTAAGTGTCCCTATTGGATTGGATCAGAGGAGGAAGCTCTATTCTCTTAAGAGCATTTCCTAATAACTGGATTTATACATTTCATCTGAGGGACTTCAAGTTTAGCCTGTGACCTGCAAAGGTACAGGCAATTAAAAGCAAGTGCTAGTCTGTCACAGGAAATAAAAAAGCTCAAGGCACCTGACCCACTTTGAGTTGAAAGTCTTTTTTAATAAAGAAAGTTTGGTAAACTGTCAAAAAATATAATGGCTCGTGTTACAGTGTGTGATTGCAATCAATTTTTATTAATTATTTTTTCAGAGTCCTCTTTCAAACATGGGGCATAAATTAATATTTTAGAGTAAGTTAATTTTAAGCTCTTGAAATGCTTGATTTCCATATTGCTGAATAATGTTAATGAAGGGACACAGAGTTCCAGATGTGGATAGAAAAATGTGACAAAAGGAAAAAAAACAACAATAAAAAGTTGTTGTATGACAATACATCAGTCAATTTGATGTCTTATGAAGTTGTGCATCTTAAACAAGAATGCACTGCATTGGAAAGACAAGGATTTAAAATCAATTGGAATTGGGTTTCACATTTTTCCAGTTCCAATGGTGTGTCACTTAATATATCGCTAACGAATACCATCTGACCCTAGATCAAAGAAGCTTCATTAAGGCAATTGTTGTGAATCCTTTAAAGATGACAGACCTCTTTAGTGTGAATTAAGTGCCCTTTGTTATTCATTGGCATAAGCCCAGACTTGTCCAAACACAGAAGCTTAACTGCATGTCATACCTACAGCATCCTCATTGAAGAGTAAACCATTTCTTCATTATTAAATGTTCAGGTATTATTTTGTTTTTGTGCCAAATAGTTCAGATTACACACTTTAAATGTTAAAGCCACAATCCCTATTTCAGATAATGTATTCAACCTAAACCTATAAGTCATGTGAAGTGTAAAGGTTCTATAGACTTTTGACAATGTCAAACTAAACCTTGGTTGCGACTTCACTAAAGCTAACTGAAGGGTCAAAATGACAGTAAGGCCGTTTCTCCTGCTCATCCAAAAGCTATAATTTACAAAGTGTCAGGAAATATCTCCTCACTAGCTGCTCTGCCTGTAAATTCACACCAGTCCACGGGGATTAGGAAACATGGAGTGACCGCAAATGTGTAATCTGAGTGTACTGAAGGGAAGCAATGTGCATCCGCCTACCGAAGACAACAGAGTAAAAACACACAGATTTATCTTGTAAAACTCATCCGAGGCCGGGTTTAAAAAAAAAAAAAACGTATTTATGTTGATCTTGGTTCATCTTAACCTCTTATATAATATAATAAAATGGATTAGTGTAGAATTCAGTAGCAGACATCACTAAGCAGAAGGTGTGAAAAAGTACATGATCTCTTATTCAAGAGTAGCTCCTCATATGAGCAGACACACAACAAGGGTGCAAAGGTAGAATGCAAAGTTGTTGTTTTTTCCTCAGGGGGCATCGGGTGCATTGCAAAAAGGATCCCTTAAATAATAGATTTTGCATTTGCCACTGTGGTTAAATGCATAAAGACCTATAACCTTGGTTAAGTAGAAATTTATAAAGCAGAAAATGTAAACCAATTTGTTATTCATGCTGTGTTGTTGGTACTTTGTTTGAGCCTGAAACAATTATAAATCAAAATCTGAATGTTTAAATTGCTGTGTTGTTGAGTAATCCCTCAGCCTTAAAATTATAGCTAAAATGACAATAAATTAAGACAAAATTTAATTTGTGCATCTTACTTGAGGGAAAATTTAAGGGATCAGTGAATCAAATCATTAAAATAAAATCCTTTAATCTATCTCCTTTTCCCCTACCAACCTAGCATGAATGAAGGAGTTAATTACTGGGATTTTAGTTTTCCAATGTTGCAGTTCTTCACCTAACCATCAGCAATTTTTCACTGGTATAAATTAAGGCTGTAACCACTGCTTGAGTCTTGCCAAGAGCAAATCTAGTTCAGAATCTATATGGAAACTGAAGATAAACAATGAGATCTCTGAGTCAACTATGACATGAATATTTATTTTCGTTTTATATTATGAATTACAGAAACCAATAGAGATTAGCATTTTTTTAATTTTAACTTTTTCTCCATAAAGAAAATAGAATAGAAACACAGGACAAAATTTCCCTGTGAGCTCTCTGCCTAATTCATCATCGGTACACAAGACTGGAATGGTCCATCATGCATGGCAGGCAAAGACATTGACCACTACAAGCCCATGATACATCTGCCAGAGATGTAAAGAAACAGATGTCTTAATCTTGCCTTTTGGAGTACCTTCTGTAGCGTGTTACTAGATTGTTAGCGTGACCAAAAAAAATTGTTCAGATATAATGAGGTTACTTTACACTTTAATTACTTTGTATGTTATGTGCTGCCAAATCAAAACAGTGAAGTTAAGGCAAATTGCATGCTGTGAGGCTTTAGGTATTTTTGATGGGGGGGGGGTTCAAGGCAGCATTTAAATATCTCAGCCAAAATATTTGTATACAAATACTAAGCCATCTAATCAGTCAGTAGCAAACACGTTTATGTATATTATATATTATATGTTAACTTTGTGTAAAAAAATAGCAGATAAGAAATTAACAAACATAAATGGCATTAAAGCTTTAAAGGTTTCTAAGCTTCATATGATTTATCTCACAAATGAATGTTATGAATTGTTTCAGGATGCAACAAAAAATATCTTGTTAAAAGTAATTGTAAATTGCCATTGAAAAAGCAACAAACAAAATGTTACTGAAGAAAAATGTACATCATGCTGCAGGTAGAATAAGAGGAATCATTTCAGGTCGATATCAGAACATGAGGGTTTTATAAGGCTTTTAGACACTTCAGAGCCATTATGAGTGATCTTGAAAGTAAAGTCAGAGTAAATCGAGTTTTGGAAAACCTCTTAAATGAGTTTGAGAAGAAGCTTGCATTATAAAAGGCGGTTTAAGAATAGCAGAAATCTAGAAAACTAGGTGGCATTAATGTTGTGCTTTAATCACTGGTGTAATACGCATGCAGCTGAGGTTTACAACACTCAATGCCTTATGAAAATAAGGGCTTTTAATATAAGCTCATTCAAGAAACCCTCTGTGAAATGTAGCACAATCCAAAAATCTATTCACAAAATCAATCAAGTTGAAATGGATCTGTATGTTATATTATATACACATGCACACACGCACACACACAAACAACCAGTCAAAAAATTTAGAACACCCCCATTTTTCCAGTTTTAATTGAAATGTAAGCAGTTCAAGTCCAGTGAATAACCTGAAATGATACAAAGGTATGCAGTAAATTGCCAGAGGTTAAAAAAAAAAAAGGTTAGGTTACCAAAAACTGAAAAATAATGTACATTTCAGAGTTATATATTGTGTTACTACAGCCTCTTAAGCATTATTTGGCAGTGTTACATGCAGCTCCTGTGCATAGAAGTTACACTGTATTCCTACAATGCACACATCATTTGAAAGCTTATTCTCTTTTCTACCAGCGCGTCTAATTCTCAAACACATCCGATTCCGTGTCGCCCACCGTCATTCAGCCCAGGATGGGGTAGTCTCATTCAGACGGTCACAGATCACTCAGTTTCGATCGGATTTCTTTGCAAATATTATTATTTGATGTTCTATCAAGCACAGTGAAGTTCAAATCCAATTATGTAAAATTGTTGTGTATTAGTACACTGTAAACAGTTTTCCATTTTGACATTTTGAGTCCTCTACGAGTTTGTGTTGCTTCTACCAAAACGTGGATGCTCTTGTTTTGATCAGTACACTGTCTGTCAGAATATGTCATAATTGTCAATATTTTCTGAGATTTTGTATTCCTACTCAGACTAATTATCCCCTCACCCCCATTTCAGAATGCAGAGGGGGGTGTAAATGCTGGGGGGTATAAAAAAACATGTTTTTCACATCAGAGAATGCTTCACATCATTAGAAAGATGAGAGTCTCAGCTTTCATGGGATACCAAACACTTGGCAAACAACACAACAGTGAAGACTTGAGATTAAAGAGAAGTACACGGATTTGGTGCCCTTTTTAAGGGCGATTGTATCAGGGTGGCTGCGGCCCCCCCTGGCCACCCCTTGGCAGCGCCACTGTTAAAGAGGGACATCGACTGCTCTGGACAGCAAATATCCACTCAGTTCAGGACAGCCAATGGCCCTGCCCACCTTCCAGTGATTACTCAAGACACATCTGTTCAGACTGTACTTGTAATATAGCAGCTTATTCTCCTGAGCTGTTCCTGCGTACTTATACATTGCAAGATCTCCTGTTGTTTACTGTGATTTCTCCTATGCTGCCTCCCTTTCACCACATAACTAAGACATCACTGCATCATGTCTGTACTTGTTACCTCTCTGAACTAGGATGTATGCTTTGTATTTTATATTAACTGCACTTTTATTAATCTTAAATTGTACTTTGTATTAATGCTTAAATTGAATTTTGTATTGAATTGTATTACTGTAATTTTTGTAATGCTTGTGTAACCTGTAAGTCGCACTGGATAAGGGCATCTGCCAAACAACAAACAAACAAGTTAAAACTGTAAATGTACTATAAAGCATCTTGTTTGCGTATTAGCATAATACAATACACAACGTCCCTGTAAATGTGACACAATCTGTTGAGAATTCAATATTTTTTCCTCTTCGGATTATCCTCTATGGAGTAAAACAAATTCAACATTAAGCTTTCATTTTGTCTCATACGCAGTTTACTAATGTGGTCTGCACTTAATATCATATTAAGCATGTTTCCTGAGACGGTTTCTAATGTTTTCACTTCTCTAAAAAGGAAAGAATAATAAATTAACGCTGTGCCAATCACCACCAACCACTTGACTTGGAAGATAGAGATCCATGACAAGGCCTTTAATTTTAGCTGCTGGTAAGCCAGTGTCTGTCACAGACTAATCATATTAAGCCTATTATCATCCATACTAAAGCTGAGGGATTCAAAGATAAACTTGTTTTTGTGTTCATTTTAAATTTTTAATGCACTCATGTCATGGTGCTGATAAAGAATGAAAGAGCACATCGACGAGATGATAATAAACACTTCCTTGGATCGCATTTCCACATAGTTCCAGTAATCCACATCATTTGGCAAATGAAAAAAAAATCCCAAACAGTTGAACAGACCACAATAATGAAAACTCTAGAAGTAAATAACCTGCATAACAGTATGGTTGGACATAAAATGTGCGCATTGAATCTAATGTCTATGAGAGTTTTACTATAAATACAAATGCATACACTGAACAAATGTGGGATCTTCGTGATTTATCTTTCTTACTTAAGACGTGAAAGGAATTACGGACCAGTCAGGGTTCAGGGAATACTGTTTTTGCTTCATATCACATTTAACCCATGTCTTATTTAAAAGGTATAATTGATTCAGTAAATCATCCTAAACTTTCACAAGTTCTCAAACTCAAAATCCTGTAGCAAAGACCACAAAATGACATACCTGGTCGAGCCCCAGCGTCTCAATATCAGCATCTGCAAACAGGCTGACTCCAGTCTCCACGTTTCCAACCTGTGGATGATAAAGGGGTAAAGGAAAGTTCTGTTAGATCAAAAGAA